>NC_079216.1:52824636-52934636 GCF_029633865.1 Lampris incognitus | reverse complement strand
TATCAATAAAAGTGCTACTCATTTTTAGTGATAAAATTATTTTTATATAAAAATCAATTGTAATCAAGACATGTCGAATATATGTTTATCTTGAACAAATATAAATGAAGTAAGGTTTTCATCACTTTTGAGGTTTCTTGCTTTCAAATTGGAAAGACAATGTTTACATGTGTCATTTTTTTTGGAAATTTTAAATGAGCCCCATTGAACACAAATTCATTCTGGTTGCACATCACATGAGGGACAGAATTTTGCTGTGCATGTGTGTTGCAAATGTATTTCTTGAACTTGATGCATGTGTACTGTGGCTTTCTGTCCTTCTTGGGTCCACATACATCACACCTTGTTGCTACCAACCTAGAATGATGAAAACACTTGGATCAGAAATTCTACTAATACCTCACTCACTCACTCACTCACTCACTCACTCACTCACTCACTCACTCACTCACTCACTCACTCACTCACTCACACACTCACTCACTCACATATATGTAGTTACAGCAGGCCAAGGTAGGAGAATCAGACTCACATGTGCAACAATATCACTCACACTTACTTCAGATACCAGAGTTGGTGGTACTGTTGGTTGGGTGGATGGGGCATCAGCATCCTTCTCCTGAATCCCTCTCACAATGGCTGCCAAAGAAAGGGTCCTTGGGATATGTTGTCTCCTCTGGATTTGAGGTCTTACCAATGCTTTGCCCAGCTCCTCGAAAAAGAGCCATCTCCTCTGGAGCGTCTCTCTGTTCCAATCTGGGTTCAACGCCATCCAGATGACAAAGATATTGAAGAATGGGGTTCTTCTTTCACAGCTGCAGCCAGTGACCAGCTTGTATAAACTGTCCACCCTTCCCTTTGTGGCATTGTAATCCATTATGGTTTCTGGTTTTTTATGCTCCTGGTCACAGATTCTGCCATCCCTATGCAGCATTCTCATGATTACCACATTTTTGCATTTCTTTGGCACATAGGACACCAGGGTTGGCCAGCCATGAACATAAACTTAGATGAATTGACTGTCCTGTTCCAAGTAGTCAACAGCTGAGGTGGGAGCTCTGAGCTCTGGCTTTTTTGTTGTTGTAGTGTTCCTGCCATTATCTACTTCCTCTTGAGGAGCTCCTGTCCCAGCTTATGTGAAGTAAAAAAGCTATCACATGTGATGTTGAGTCCCTGTGTCATGTCCAGGCCACCAGGACACCCCACATCCCTTGGTTCTTCTCAGGGGCTCCTCCATGTGGCTTCCCCATACACACTTGCAAGTTCCACGCATATGATGAAGCAGCATCACAGGCGTGCTTGAAATGTAACAATGTTGAAACCTTGTGTGTGTGTGTGTGTGTGTGTGTGTGTGTGTGTGTGTGTGTGTGTGTGTGTGTGTGTGTGTGTGTGTGTGTGTGTGTGTGTGTGTGTGTGTGTGTGTGTGTGTGTGTGTTTCCACACACTAAAGAGGGTAAAGGGTGCAGGAGATGCAGGAGCAAACAGCTTCTCGGCGCTTGAAAAGCACATACACACCCCTGTGTGGGTCACCCCCTCATTATTTAATTTACAAGTAAGCAGATAAAAGGCCGAGAGGTGATTTCAAATGTGGCATTTGCATTTGGAATCTGTTGCTGTTAACTGTCAATATGAAGTCCAAAGAGCTGTCAGTGCTGGTGAAGCAAGCCATCATTAGTCTGAAAAATCAAAAACACATCAGAAAGATAGCAATAACATTTAGTGTGGCCAAATCAATTACTCGGTATAGAAGAAAAAAATAGGGAGTGCTGCACTGGGTCAAAAACAATAGTATTAGTCATATTTGAAGAAAAAAATCAGGTTATTTTCAAGGGTAGGGAAAGTAGTTGGGGGAGAATAGAAAAAAACAATGACCGTCTAGCTTACTTGTAATGGAAGTCCATGGTATTGAATCGGAGGCACTCTGACTGTAAGTAAAAAATCCTTTATTAAATCTCGGATAAACCAACGCGTTTCGACTTGCAGAGTCTTCTTCAGGGTATAAGGCAGTGTTTCTCAAACCAGTCCTCAAGGACCCCCTATCCTGCAGATTTTCATTGCAACCCTGCATAGGGAGCTTGTAGTTACTCAACCAATCATCTCGTAGCACTTAATTATGCAAGGTGCGCAACATCTGACATTCATTGCTGATTGGTTGAGTAACTACAAACAGGTACCTATTCAGGGTTGCAAAGAAAATCTGCAGGATAGGGGGTCCTTGAGGACTGGGTTGAGAAACACTGGTATAAGGTACAATGAGGACAGGTGTGCAATTTAAAACTCTTGAAGAGGTCATGTGACTTGGTCACATGGCATATTGGTTCTGCCCCTTAAAGAGAGAACATACGAAACATAACAGTGAGAACAACAAAACAAGTTCAAACATATACTGTAAACCACCTCACACTGATAATAGCAGAAAGGCAAATGATAAGTGAATAAATAGACAATCACAAATTCATAAAGTCTAAGTAAGGACAATCTAACAGTGATTTTCCATAGTAGATAAATAGCACCCTAACATGTGAAAATACTCACAATGGATAACCCTCAATAGTACTTGTTGAAGACGAGTGGTCAAAGCTCATAATGACGACAGTAAAATTCAGTAGCATGAAGATGGTATAATTATAATATACAGAAACATAGTATAGCAACACAGTATTCCACATGAAACAGTATAGACAAATCCACATAGATGCTCTAGCCCATGGGAAAAAAAAGTTATAGGAAGCAGGAGAAGTCAATTTCCTTGTTAAGGCCTGGAAAGTAAGTGGCCTTGAGGGTATCAAGCCAAAAAGTCCCCCATTGAAGGAGACATTTCCATCTGTCACCGCTCCTTTTGGAATACCGCAATGGCCATGGTTTTCAAAGTGTCTAGGTTAGTGTGGCCCGCAGCCTTTAGTGCTGTGCCATGGGGTAGCTGGTTTTGTGGGTCCTGAAGGCATATTTGTGTTCAGCTAATTTCTCCCACAGTGCATGTTTTGTGCGGCCACTATAACAGCCACACTCACATTCAAGTCTGTAAACAACATAGGGTGTGTTGCAATTAGTAAAGCTTCGGCAGTAACATGGCTTTTGACTCAAAACATCCACAAAGGTGTTGTCTCTGTTGATGTTGTTGCAATCAATCAATCAATCAATCAATCAATCAATCAATCAATCAATCAATCAATAATCAACCAATCAATAATCAATCAATCAAGTTGCATTTTTGATGCCTTTTTTTTAGCTGCAAAAACCACTCAAAGCGCTTTACAGTCAATTAATTCATACACACACGCACACACACACACACACACACACACACACACACACACACACACACACACACACACACACACACACACACACACACACACACATCATACACTGATGGCATGGAAGTGTCAGAAATGCTGGTCCTCTGTGGTTGAAAGAGGCATGCTGCATCCTATCACCAGGTCTGCTAGAATGGCATTTGTTATCGCCTTCTGTTAAGACACTGGCAATGATTGCAGGAACGTGTCAGTGGGTTTTGGGAACCAAGTGTTCCCTCAGGAAACATTGAACAAAGGGCGGGGTCACTGAGCAAAATGTCCCAGTTTTTAGTGATGTGTCTGATATCAGCAAACCGGAGTCAAACTCCATGTTTGTGTAAACCTACAAGGCCAATAAACATGATTCTGATATCATAGTCCATGTTGCTGGACTGTGTGGTGAAATTGATTCGTGGGGGGTGTTGTTCACAGGGTCTCTTGTTTAGAAGGTGCTTCCTATCCAGGGATTTGGCTCTAATCAAAGCTTGAGTACCTTCCTGTTGTAACCCCTCTGTTCAGATTTGAAGTACATGTCTTTGGCTTTGTGTTCAAAAATTATACTCAGTATCACAGATTCTCCCAAGTCTCTGAAAGTGGCTATATGGTATATTTAATATAAGGCTTTTCAGGTGGAAGCTATCTGCCTTTAAGCTGGTGCACTGTTTTTCTTATAAATTGACATGTGCAAATGTCCCTGTCGGTCAACAGTGATTCTCAGGTCTAGAAAGTATCTTTGTATTACTGTATACTAAACTGAGTTTGATGTTGGTGTTATTGGTATTAAGGTACTGATGAAAATCAATGAGCTGCTGTTCAGACCATGAAAAGATGAAAAAAAGTCATCAATATATCTCCCATAGAAAGAGTTAGTATGGCTGTACACGTACCTTTCTTCCCAAAGTCACAAATATAGCCCAGTGAAGTCTGGAGCATGAGATGCACCCATGAGTCGGGGGGGGGGGGTCGACATTTGGCCTCTGTTGTCAATAGTGATGTAAAGCTTCTTGGCCATCACAATGGTCTATGTTTGAGTACAGAGACTGAACATCCATGGTGACTAAGTTTTGTTTTGTTTTGTTTTTTTCATCCATCGCAGCGACGAGGACCATCTAGTCATCCTGTAGAGGCCGAATTCTGTGGGTGCGGAGATGGCTGGTTAGTCCAGTCTGCACCCTGAATGTGCTTTCTTTTCACTATGTAAGCACTGTCAATGCACTGTATCTCCTCAAATGTCTTTAACACATGGGTGGTGTCCTGGAGATATGCTTTCAGAGAGTTGGTGAGTGGTTTGATGAAGAAGTCGATGTATTTAGATGCTGGCTCAGTGATAGGGTCAATACCACTTATGATGGATCTGCCTGCAGGTGAGTTCATGTTCTTGTGAATTTTGGGAAGCAAATAAAATGTTGCTTGTCTAGGGTTTTGAGGCAAATGGAAGTCATGTTCTTTATTGGTGATCCATGTATTTTCAAAAGCAGCGTCCACCATGGTTTTAAGTTCATACTTTATCAACTCAGTGGGATTGGAGGTTAATGGGACATAAGTTCCGCAAAGGTTCCGTGGCCATAGGTGGTAATCCTGAAGCCGTCTTCCTCCTCGGTCTGCCCCATCTTCTTTTCCTTTTTTCATGGGCCATGTCCATTACATTGTCTAATAAAATTGCACACATCCTAATGAAGACTCTCTGAGTCGAAACGCGTTGGTTCATCCATGATTTCAGAGTACCTCAGATTCTTTTTAGACTGCCAATCAATGCCATGGACTTCCATTACAAGTAAGCTGGACAGCCACTGTTTTTTCTCTTCTCACCCAAACTATTTGGTACATTCTTAAAAAGAAAGAACACACTGGTGAGCTCAGGAACACAAAAAGGCCTGGAAGACCATGGAAAACAACTGTGGTGGATGACAGAAGAATTATCTCCCTGGTGAAGAAAAACCCCTTCATATCAGTTGGCCATATCAAGAACACCCTCCAGGAGGTAGGCGTATCTGTGTCAAAGTCAACAACCGTGAGAGGACTTCACCAGAGTAAATACAGAGGGTTTACCACAAGATGTACACCATTGGTAAGCCTCAAAACCCGGAAGACCAGATTAGCGTTAATGAAAAAACATCTAAAAAAGCCTGTGTGGTTCTGGAACAACATCCTATGGACAGATGAGACAAACATCAACTTGTACCAGAATGATGAGTAGAGAAGAGTATGGAGAAGGGAAGGAACTGCTCATGATCCAAAGCATACCACCTCATCTGTGAAACACATTGGAGGTAGTGTTATGGCAAGAAATGAGTATCTAGGCTAATTCAAAGTACATAGCCCTCAAATATCCTCCTTAGATAGGACATTAATACGATTAATCTTCTTCATTAGAAGTTAACACAGTCTTCCTGCTCAAAGAAATTAGTAGACATGGGCATTCCTCCAAAAGCCCAGAAAAGTTTCATCTGTCATTACGCCTACAACTATAAAAGTTTACACCTTTTGGGCAGCCCTTCCTTTTGCCTTCCTTTTCATGCACGCCTAAAGCTTCACACTCCTGCCCTGATTTTAAGACTTTCTTTCCTGCCACGTCCTTTTTTCTCTCTCTCTCTCTCTTGGCATTTGGGCTAGTATTTTCAACTTCTGCTGTACTTCATCAAGAAAGCAACATTAAAAGATCACAAGGAAGCCCAAAACATCTAACCGTTGCATGCTAATTTGCCACATATTTTTTTGTAATCTTTATTTTAACCTTTTTTATTGCCATATTTGTGTATTGCAAGTTATTTTGCATTTTATGCGCTCATGCCCTGTTTTGTTTTAAGAGTTAATTGGAGTTGTTTCCTCCAAATCTTGCAGAAACTGTTTTTGAGACTTTTTAAGTAATTTTTGTGGTTAGAGTAGAGCTCTAGCAATGGACTCTGCTGTCTCAGTGAACACACCTGAGACATTGGACACACACAACTGTGTGTATTACTTCCGTGTTGCCCCTGGTAGGCATTCTCCAAGTTGAACCTCTAAACCAACTCCTTCAAAGCAGTTCTCCTCGGGCTATCACTACAGCAATCTGAAGGCAGCCGAGCTGGCTCCAGCATGCCCGGTGTCCTCCGGAAAAGCCTGCTGTAATCTTCAGCCATCCATCACTGTAGAAACAATGGTTCTTCTCCAGATACGTCACCACAGCAACCCAAAGTCTCCTGAGCCTGCTCCAATACGATCGAGGCCTGTCAGATAAGCCTGCTACCTATCACCGCAAGTAGGGCCAAACCATCTTCCATGTTTTCTGCATATGAGAATTGATGCAAAAGAGCCCCCCTAAATTGCTTATGCATGCTCAATAATCCAGGTAAGAAAACCAAAGAAAGTTGAATCAGTTCATCTGGACACAACGTTTAAGACAAAAGAGCTATCCTAAATTGTCCCTTTTTTTTTCTCCAATTGGCGTTAGTCACCCCCATTGCATTCAGATTCATTTCTGATTTCATTAACCTCCAAATTAATTAATTGACTCATTCTGTCGGCAACAACTTGTTAGTTTAATGCCCATTCACCCATCCGTCCCTTCATTTATTTTCCCATTAATTCAGTCATTCATGTTTAATTTATTTTACTATTTGTTCGGGCTGTATATATTTATATACGCTCATTTATCCCATTAGTTAGTCAATTAATATTCTCATCTAGAGGACGCTGTTGTGTGTATTTTCTTCATCTGAGAAGTGATGTAATTACTCTTTATTTGTATATGTATTTCTTTGGAGATAGAAATCCCTGAACTGAGAGTTCACAACTTTCAGATTTGTGACTGATTCATTTGGTTTATCTTATTTTCTTTCCTCTGGAAAGTGGCTCCCCAATTTTCAATGAGTGCAAAATGTCAATTATAGTGTAGTTACACTACTCACCAGGGAAAGCCAGTTTCTGGTGATGTCTATGGGTTTCAGACTTCAGGCAGTCATTGACTGCAATAGCTTTGCAACCACGTATTAAAAACAACAATTTGATTTATGATTGTGGTAGTTTGTCCAATTACTTTTGAGCCCCTAAAATTGGGGGGGCTATGTATAAAAATGGTTGTAATTCCTACACAGTTCATTCATACAATCCCAGAAAGTTGAATCAGTTCATCTGGACACAATGTTAAATGGGAGAATTTTTCCTTTTTTTGCTTTTAACATTGCATCACTCATCCAAGTGACTACATCAGTCCCAACTGACTGCAGGTATCCCCCAACCCTATAAACAGCACAGTGGCATAACGAACCAACGATCGGTTTCATCTGCAAATTGCCGTGACCATTAACTAAAGTTTCAATGGCCATGTTTACTATTCACAGAGGGTAAGGGAGTAGTTGCAATCATGGCATTGTAAGATGGCGACAGATGTACGCTTAGCCCCCCCTTGGTTCAGGGATGGTCATTTTCTCTTCACATAGATGACCCCCTTGACTCTTCATTCAAACCAGCGTTTCTTCCCATCAAGGATGTGCACATCCTCATCCTGGTCTGACGTCTTAGATCTTCTGTGTTGTGCCATCCTCTTAGCCAGCGTCTGTTTGGTTTCCCTGATGTACAAGTCATGGCAATCCTCCTGGCACTTAACAGCGTACACTATATTATGGGTCAATGGGACCTGATCCTTGGGGTGGACCGATTTCTGGCACAGCGCGTTTAGGTGTTTGAAAGATATCGAGACATGTTGTTTGGAAAATATGTGTCTCAGCTTTTCCCAACACTCCCGCCACATACAGAATCACCACTGGTTTATGCTTTACGACAGCTGTTTTCCTTCTCCTCTCGTCGATCTGCTGGTGCACTGTTTGGGTGTCTTCCTGGCCTTGACAAACACCTAGTTAGGATAACCACACTTAACCAGCACCTGTTTAATTCATACAGTATTTTCCATAGAATATTCACTATCCATTATCCAAACTGCTTGTCCTGCTCTCAGGGTCGCAGGGATGCTGGAGCCTATCCCAGCAGTCATTGGGCTGCAGGCGGGGAGGCACCCTTGACAGGCCGCCAGGCCATCACAGGAATATTCATTAATACATTATTTTTGATAAAATCCTTCAGTTAAAGTCGAGTCTACAATTAAAGAACATCTTGATTGTTTAATTTAAAATCCATTGTGGTGGCCTACAGAGCCAAAATGATGAAAATTGTGTCACTGTCCAAATACTCATGGACCTGTATTATGTATGCTTTTTAGCATTAAAGTCAGATCTTTAACAATAATTATCCACATTCTCAGCATTAACCGCATTTCAAATGAGCGGTAACATTAAATTTGACACAAAAAGGTTGTTTTAGTTAACATCAGAAAGTTGATCTGCAACTTTTGCAGGGATCACAAAGGGACCAGATAATGAGCTTATTGAATCATAGTACATACATGTCATGTTAAGGACAGCAGGAGGACTACAAGGGTTCCACAGTTTTGCAATGATAATTTGGGCAAAATGTATACAGAAAAAAAAAAGTCTCAAAGTGGATGTTTTAAATGATTGTCATTTGGGTATGGCACTATACTGCACTGGTCATTTCTCCAGTCCCTGGACCATTCTGTTTCTGCTCTGTCTTATATTTTTGTGTTTCGCTCCTTTTTCCCTTGCTTCTCTTTCATTTTCTTTTATTCTCTCTCTCTGGAAACGCTGTCTGATGGGACATGAATGCCTCCTGTTGAATGACTACAGCAGTGATTTGACTGTGCCTCATATAGACGATCCTTTTCCTTGCTTAGGTATTCGTCCCAGTTGTGATGACTGTTCGGTTTTTTTTTTTTTAGATGAGAAAACAAGTACTTTTCTAAATCTGAAAGAGGTAAAGGGCAAAATAATATATGGAACGATGGTTAAGTGTCTAAAGAAGGGTAAACTAAACAATCGCGTTGACACACCTTGGCGAAGTCATCTGGGCTTGGGGGATGAACCTGCTTGAAGGGGTTTGTACAAACCACCATTAACAAAAAAAAGGAAGCTGACTTACAGTGGAGAATTGCACATGGGATAGTAGCAGTTAATGCTTTTTATTTCCATTATTAGTCAAGGTGTGAGTGATCAATGTCTTTTTTGTCCTTACAAAGAAACTGTTCTCCACTGTTACCTGGAGTGTGTGCGCCTGGTACCACGGTTCATGTTGTTGGAGAGTTTATTCAGTAAGGTCGGGGAGGTTTTCTCCGAGCACGTGTTCATTCTGAGGTTTTAATATAAACAAAAATTTTTAAAAAAAAGTCAACTAATGAATTTTATCTTGGGACAAGCAAAAATGGCTATGTTAGTAAGCAGAAAGAGGAAGATTGATGACTCAGTAGACACAGATGTAAAGCTGTTGTTTACCAGGATGGCGAAGGCCAGGATGATGATTGATTTTAATTACTACGCAGAAATTAATGATATCGAGCGATTCAGTGTTATCTGGTCTCATGGGGATGTGTTGTGCTCGGTAAAAGACAACCAACTGTCACGCTGGGAGCAGGAATTGAGGACCCAAATGCAGACAGCGGAGACAGGCTGGCCTAGAACAACGCTTTAATAAAGCAAAAAAACTCACAAAACAGGAACATAGATACAGGCAGCAAGGGAGGCTCAAGACAAAACGTGAAGTATCCCGCCAACAAAAGTTAACATAACGATCTGGCAAAGAGTCCAGGGAGGCGACTCGGGGAATAACTGCTGGGGAGCCAATCAGGTAATTGGGCACAGGTGAGCAGGGCAGGAACAGAAATGCCAATTTCTGAACAGAATGGGGAACAGGTGAGCAAGGCAGGGGCAGCAACAGAAATGACAAGCCAGTCGGGGAATGGGGGACAGGTGATCCTTGATGACCCAGACCACACAACCATGACACCAACTTGTTTTTTTCTGGAGAGTTGATGTGATTTATTTATTTTTAAGTATTTATTTATGTGCTTGTGTTTTGATATGGTTGTTTTTTTTTTAAATAAAAGTTACTTTAAAAAAAATCTCCCTCCCTCTCTCTCTGTCTTCTCTTTTTTCTATTTCTTTAGGAACAATGTGCCAGGTTGCTGTTATCCAGAGGAGCCAGTAAAGAGGAGAAGAACCACAGAGGTCAGACTCCCTTTCAGGTAACAATGGCCATTATTGAAGGGGTCAAAGCTCTAAACACACCAAAGGTTTATCAGATGCAAAATCATCACTTCCCAGGTGTATGCAACTCATTACCCGACATGTAATTTTGTCTTCCATTCACTTGATGGTGATGTTGTGGTCTGTTCACAGAGGAGCTGAGCACTACTCATTTACTTGCACACTAAATTTCTCATAAAATACTGCCGGGGGGGGGGGGCAGGGCATCATCTAGATTAGATGCAGAGTATAAAATATCTACCCCCCCTTTGCAATTAAATACTTAACTTTGTTAAATCATACATTATCAAAACCATTATCATCAGGCAGTAACCACAACGCCCGAGATCTAGCAAGACTGCTGCCTGCTGTGTTGGCTGAAGTTGTCTTTAAATTCGTTGTATGCTCCTTAACATCATCGCTCCTGCTGTAGCTGGTATGGTAGTACAGATGTACAGTTAAGTAGACCTCACATGGTCTGAATATTGTTCCACAGATTTTTATCATTCTTTCACAGGCAAGACGCTAATGTGCACATAAGACAAAACGAGGTTGGTGTGTGTATGTGTGTGGGGGTACCAGTGACACATCTTGTACTGGAGCCTGAGCAGATCCAATGTCTGTAATAGTTCTTGATAACTGTGCATTGTCGGTGTGTCAGGTGGCGATCATTGCTGGGAACTTTGAGCTAGCTGAGGTCATCAAAAGTCACAAAGAGACTGACAACGGTGAGTTTATATGTAACTACCAAAACTTTCTACTTGGTCTAACCCTGTCTAACTGTTTAGGTTTGTGCATATTTGTCCTAGTAAGAGAAAATTAGTGTGTGTGTGTGTGTGTATGTGTATGTGTGTGTGCGTGCACACACGCATACATTTGAAGCCCTGAGATTCATTTATTCCATCTACTTTCCTCTTCCCTCTGCCTTTCACAGTTAAGTCAGGATATCAATTTCCTTAGGGTTAGTATGAGCATGTTTGTCATCAACATGACTGTGACAAAGTTTAGAAACTGTACTGGAAAAATACCGGAGAAGGGCAATTTGGATGCAGTAACGGTTCAGTCAGGACAGCGTCTGACTTTAGAATGTATGCTTCATTGCATAAGGATGACAAGATTAGGGCTGTAGTCGACCAAAGAAAATCTTGGTTGACTGAAATCATACCGACTCTTTAACCAATCAATTGGTCATGGAAAAAAAAACCTGCACATGATTATCTCTAGATTAACTAAATTAGCCACAGTGCACTGAGTGCACACTACCAGTTGGCCTTATTAGCCTAAATGAATTATAAGCAAACATAAAACGCTTATATTTTCTGCATGTTGAATATTTTTATACCAAAACAGACTCAGAGCCAACCAGCGTGGCGTGCACCTACCTATATTCATATGATTTCTGAAACTAGAACTATGTCAGCTGGTGATCCCAGCACAAGAACTATTGAGGAATATGCAAAATAATTTTAAGATAGTTGTTTTTATCTTATTTTATAATAATAATTGTAATAAAAAGGACCCTTCACTATTGTTCCAGCCCCCACTGTGTGACATCCAATTCCGTACATATATAGGTGTGATCTCAAAAACACGAAATAGCCTATTAACTTAAAGCTTTTACTCATAAATACAAAAAGGCAAGTCCATTTTAAAAAGGACATTTATTAAACAAACCAGCTCAAGGCAAGAACAATTTAGGCTACATAAAAATCCCATAACAGAAACAGGTTCAGCCGTTTGGATTTTTACTTTGGATTTTTTTACTTTCTTGTATTTATCTCTGGCCAATTCAGATCAATGATCTGAAACTGTGCAACTTGCCAAAGAATTCCAATATGTCTGAATTTAAACGTTGTAAAACTGGGCCAAAGCAACAAGCACAAACACTGATGATGACGCACTGGCCTAGCTTATTTCTACATTGATACAATGTAGCAAGTTTTGATACATTGTAGCACAGACCTATAGCATTTCTTTTTTTATCAATATAAAGGGGGAAAACAACATAAAGGGGGGGGGACAACAGAGACGTGAATGACAACATTAACAATGACTTACTGTATTATTCCAAAACTCAGTAACTCACACCAAAAACGATCTAGATAGATAAATAGCGCTACAGGTGAGAGGAAAAACATGTAGTTTTGATTTTGGGGTGAACTGTCCCTTTAACTACCCTGGTTACCGGTGCATTTAGTTAGTATTTGAAGCTTAAGGTAGCCTTCATAATGGCATCCATTTTTAGATCCTTAAGCATCATATTTAAATTATAACAACGGCCAGTTATCACTGCCAAAATGTGGAAGTGTCTACATGGAAATGCAAGTATATTTAAAAGGGAGATAAACGCTGCTTTTGAGACTTAAGCTAGCCTAGATAATTAGCTGGTTAATTTTAGCTAACAGCAACATTGGCTAAGTGTCTTGCCAACTCACAGATTGAATAATAACAATATAACATGGCGTGAATTTTGACAAGTAATGTTTTCTTCATGATATAAATACCAAAACGCTGCTGGGTTTTATTTCAACAGCAGACTATCTTTTTGATGGCTCTCTGTGGCATGACATTGCTGGTTGATATTCCATTGATGGGAGCCATGATAGAGTCAAGTCTAAATTACTTGCACGTATAATACAGGGCAGGGTCCGACATAACCGATGGCCAGGGGCCAGAAAAGGTTTATGTGGGACAAGCCCATCCAGGCCAGTACCTGGCCAATCAAGAGTCGTGGGTAGGTCCCTTTAAATCTTTCACGCCCTAGCATCATTCATCCATCATACTTGTACAGGTACTCCAAAAAAAACACAAAAAAAGTCTGTAAAAGAAACATACGAGGCTATGAAAAGAAAGAGGGACTTTTGTGGAAACAACAATACTCCTGGGTGCAAAACAGCGATTTGGTATGTTTTGTACAGTTTGCTGGTGAGTCCCTGAAAAGGGCAATTGAAGGGGTTTGTTTTTTAACGGCAGTGACAATTATCGAAAACATGCTCGCAACACACACGACAAGAATAGAAACTACTTGCAGTGCATGCTAGCCAAGCGGATGGCGGACGAACCGTCATCAGGCCCGCTTAACATCACAGCAAGATGGGTGAATACTTAGTGTCACCAGAGGATGGAGAAGCTTACCAACACAGCCTACCACATTGTACAGACTGAGCAGCCTATCACCACTTATGAAAAGAGGGTCGTTCTTCTAAAGAAGAACCGAGAGGACATGGGATCCCAATATATCACTGATGTGGCATGTGGAAGACACACAAACAAATGTTATAAAAATAATGGGTTACTCTTTATTTCAGGGGGTCGGAGGTGGTCAGAAATTACCTAGTAATTTCCCTAGTAATAAGGTGGTAATTATCACATAATTTCTTAGAAATAAGGTTGAAATTACCTTGTAATTTGGGTTAGGGTTAGGGTTAGCTGTAAAATTACTTGTAAAAACTACCGCCTTATTACTAGGAAATCTCAAGGTAATTTCAACCTTATATCTAAGAAATTATGTGATAATTATCACCTTATTAATAGGTAATTTCCAACCCTCCAAAATAGTGTTACCAAATGTTATAAAATTGAATCAGTTGTATGTAAGAATCAATTTTATTTTACTTGACATATTATGAGGCAACAAGCGGATGTATCATATTTTATACAATGAATAAATCACTAAAATAATGGAAAAAGAGTTATTTTAATTTTTTGGCTGTCGGGCCAGTAAAATTCAGATCTACTGGCCAAATGGGACGGTGGGGAGAAAAATTTTACGTTGGACACTACGTGATAATTAAGTATCTCTCCATCCATCCATCTATTATCCAAACTGCTTATCCTAATTAGGGCCGCGGGATGCTGGAACCTATTGAAGCCCAAGTCTTCAAAACATACTGCAACTCTTTGCCTTTTTACTCAAGATACAGGTGCATAAGAGTCTGAACAAAGCATAGAGGGCTTCCTCACTTTCCATTTACACCTTCTTTTCAATCTAAACTTTTCTCTGTTTTCTCTGAAACTCAGACATCATGTTTTGTCACACAAGTTACCACACATATACACATTGTATTCACTCATACTCATTGGCTGACCCCCTCATACACAATGAATATATTGTTGGGATTTTGTTGTAAATGAGATGTAATGTACATAAAAGCAACTTTTTTTTCTTGTAAAAGGTAAAATAGTTTGTGGGTTAGAGAGCAATTGTTGTGTGTACAAGGAGACAAATGGTGTATGTTGGGGTTTTTTGTGCATTGTTTCCGAAGCATATAAGCGCAGTTTTAATGTGAGTGGTAAAGTATTGTATGTGAGATTGTGTTTGTGTATGCAAGTGGTAAAATTGTCTGTGAGAGGTAAAGTACTAATTTGGCCTAAGTGGCCCCTCATTATTTCTGATCACATTTTGACATATGTGTATATTATTGCATATGATTCAGTGAAAAATACTGTTAAAGATATTTAACTAGGGGAGTCCAGGTAGCGTGACAGTCTATTCTGTTGTCTACCAACACAGAGATCGCCAGTTCGAATCCCCCGTGTTACCTCCGGCTTGGTCAGGCGTCCCTACAGACACAATTGGCCGTGTCTGCTGGTGGGAAGCCGGATGTGGGTATGTGTCCTGGTCACTGCACTAGCACCTCCTCTGGTCGGTCAGGGCGCCTGTTCGGGGGGGGGGGGGGATAGTGTGATCCTCCCATACGGTACGTCCCCCTGGCGAAACTCCTCATTGTCAAAAGAAGCAGCTGGCGACTCCACATGTATCGGAGGAGGCATGTGGTAGTCTGCAGCCCTCCCCGGATCAGCAAAGGGGGCGGGCAGCGACCGGGATGGCTTGGAAGAGGAGGTAATTGGCCGGATGCAAATGGGAGAAAAAGAGGGGAAATATCCACACACAAAAAAAAAGTTAGCAGTAGGGCAAAAAATTGGGGAAAAAACAAGCTCTAAAATAGTTGTTCCCTATCCAGGAATGAACTACTCTGTCTCTTATCTTTAGGAAAACGGCTTCCTCACCCTTATAAATACTCTCAAAAATGCACACACAGTGTTACACATGCTTGATCTTGTCTCCACTTACGGTTGTGTGTATGTGCACACTCATGCAGGCATACATTGCATAAATAAACGAGAGTACACTGGTGCATGCAACCACTAAAACACACACACACATGCATACATACACCAAGGAGCTGGATTATTTCCTACCATGGAAAGCAGCTTGTGACAAATTTAGACTTCCCTCGCTGCCATTGCCTAGCAACACAAGAGGGCTTGTTTCCGATACAGCTGTTACGATGGAAGCTAAGGGTTAACAACTATCAATTTCTTGGAGAGTGCACTGAAATGGATTTAAGCGTGTTTAATTGGCACTCATCAGTATCATTGGCTGATACACATCTATATATCCACATGGTATGTGTTACAGTATTCATATGGCGGTGACTACAGCTCATGACAGCATAGACCTGCCCGTCAGGGTCCCATTGAATTTGAAAATGTCCATTCATCTCATTTGGAAAGTTGCTTTTGTCCATAATTTTAAAAACTGAAAATCTGTTGTAGTCTATAAACTTGAAAATGAAGGCTTTATGCTACTTACATGGATTGGAAGTTTCAATTTAATTTCTATATTGAATTTTTGATTGACGACGGGAGCAGTGGAAAGTAGTAGTAGTAGTAGTAATAGTAGTAGACTGAATTCTTGATTGAAATGAAAGCAGGGTGTCCAGGTAGCGTAACGGTCTACTCCGTTGCCTACCAACACTGGGATTGCCGGTTCGAATCCCCATGTTACCTCCGGCTTGGTTGGGCGTCCCTACAGACACAATTGACAGTGTCTGCGGGTGGGAAGCCAAATGTGGGTATGTGTCCTGGTCACTGTACTAGCACCTCCTCTAGTCGATCAGGG
Source organism: Lampris incognitus (assembly GCF_029633865.1). Lineage (NCBI taxonomy): Eukaryota > Metazoa > Chordata > Actinopteri > Lampriformes > Lampridae > Lampris > Lampris incognitus. Next base: position 52,918,365 of record NC_079216.1, on the reverse strand, counting down.
CGCCTGTTTGGGTTGGGGGGAATAGCGTGATCCTCCTGCATGCTATGTCTGCCTGGTGAAACTCCTCACTGTCAGGTGAAAAGAAGCAGCTGGGTACTCCACATGTATCAGAGGAGCGTTATTGTGGATCCCACTGCTTTTCTAGGCAAGACACGCCCTGCGTAGCATCCAGGCACCTGGATTCTAGGAAGACCCACCCCTACTCTGCCTCTGATTAGCTAACCTTAAACCTAACTCCACCCTAACCCTAACCTTAACCAACCCAACCAACGGCGGCAACGAGTACTGGCCAATCAGAGGCCAAGAAAAGCAGTGCCAAGAAAAGCAGTGGGATACATAATAACGCATCAGAGGAGGCATGTGGTAGTCTGCAGCCCTCCCCGGATCGGCAGAGGGGGTGGAGCAGAGACTGGGACGGCTCGGGAAGAGTGGGGTAATTGGCCGGATACAACTGGGAAGAAAAAGAGGAAGAAAAGAAAGAAATGAAAGCTCATTAAACCCCAGCTGTGACCGAACATGTTCAAAATTTCACACTTCCTTTCACACATCATTGTAGGTGTCTCTGTAAAGCAAAAAACAAACTTAATCCTCTGAAAAATTCAAGTTATTTGAAATCTCATCAGTTGGTCTTTGGATAATGAAACATCAGCTACATAGAGACAATGTTATTTTTCAAAAGGAAGAAGGGCAATACTGGAGGCACAAGTCTTTTGCAAGAAACTTGGTGACTTTTAAAGGACACTTACACCCACTCTGTGAGCACGTGAGTGTATGACCTCAACAAATTAAATAACAACCCCATAAAAAAAGCAAAGCCCTTTCTCTGGCTCATGTAATGGGTTGTTAGAAAAGTGGTTGTAGGTGCTGTATAAGTGTAAATATGAGGAAGTGAGCATGTGTTGGGTGAGGCTTAGGGCAGTAATTGAGCATTTCTGTGCTCCTTCTTTTACAAGGCATAATAATACTTAACCATGATAGAACATTTATTGATTTTTGCTTTGAATATACCCGTGTGAGTCTATGAGGGTCAGTCGGTGTGATGTAATTAACTTGTTCTGTTTCTTTTAGTTTGAATCTCAAGTGTGCATTGAACATCAGTGCTGAATTCATACTTAACATGTTAATACCTGATTCCAGATCATAGTTTGCTCACCATTCCTGTCCCTTCCGTACTACATACAAGTAATGAGAAAACCTCTTTAACAAAGACTGGTGCACAAATCTTATTTCGATAGCCTGATTTTGAATTAAGAAATTCTATAGATTAAGAAATGAGGGGAAGGTAATAAACGGACGGTGTTCATCCAGCATAGGCCTTCTGTCCTGTGCTACTCCACTCAGTCTGCCTCGAATTAGCATGGGTGACTCACTGGGGAGGGAGCGAAAGAGGGAGAGAAGGAAGAGAGGACAGCATGTCAGAGAAAGACAGGCTATAGAGTATGTGGGTCAGACAGAAAGTAGGAGAGATAGCATAGTGGACAGAGAGAGAGAGAGAGAGGGAGAGAGATGGGTAAGAGGCGGAGGTGTGATGCCATCTTCCCAGTGGCAGCTAGCATCATGTGGGGTGTGTTCTGTCACCTCTCTCTCCCCCCTTCGTCTCCCTCTCTCTTCCTCTCCGCTCTCTCCATTTCTCTCTAACGCTCTGTCGAACAGAGATGTAGTTCACTGATAGCGTCGCCAGCAGCCTCCTGGTCTGTCCTGCTGCACAGAAACCTCTGACTATGACTCCTTAAGCACTAAGGGAAGAAACAAAACAGGGAGCCAAGATGAAGTCGTTTCTAAATGCTTTGAAGAAAGAAGGTAAGAGACCGAAGCAAAACTGGGAGAATACAAAAAAAAAACCCAAAACTGCTGAACTTTTAACACTTAATATAACTACAGTTAAGGAATTTTCAGTACAGACAAACTATTTATTTGAAGATGCGCTCTTTATTTTCCACTCAAGTTGAGCTTTTGTGCCTTACTCTTACGACCCTCTCCAGCCTCGACATTCAAAAGGTCAAAGCAGGAGGCTGTTTGAGCCGCTGCAGCACCAAGTCTCTGTGTTTGTTCCTGGTGGATATTTGTACGAGAGACATGGAGCGGCCTCTTAATGTCTTAGAAGGTTACACGTTTCGAAATTGTTCGGTGTTTCTTCGTTGCTCATCTGGATGCCAAAGTGTGAGGTGTGTGTGTGTGTGTGTGTGTGTGTGTGTGTGTGTGTGTGTGTGTGTGTGTGTGCTGTGTAAAGACTGAAGCCCTACCTCCTGCTATGACCCCAGCACTGCGCAGTCCGACTGCAGCGATTATAATTGTATGATTTTGTGAACTGAGTGCACCTTTCTTAAACGTGCTTCCATCTTTATTTACTGTTTGGTCTGAAGGCACATTTGAAAGTAATATAAGTCGTGTTTGATCAGTGAAGATGTAATGATAGTGAAATGTTTGTTTCTACTTCTGAACTCCTCCCGATTGTGCGTAAATGTTAATTGTGGAATTTAACAAATCACGGGCCGAGGCGATGTCTGGAGAATAGTTGGCTTTTTGTTTCAGAAAATGAACAGAGCTAAGAGGTTCAACAGAAAGTTCAAGAAGGTTGCTGTTTAAATGCAATATGTTGTTGATTCCTTTATAAAAAAAACAAGGTATCGCCACTTCGACTACACCACCTTAATAATATGAATTAATTACTATGGAGGATGGCGTAGACTCAGTCATGTACAGACTTTATTAATTCATTAGAGAATATGTGGCTCTCTTTTTCACCGGATGAGTGTAACCATGTACTACTCAGATGGATTTTTTTTTAGACTTAAGAATTATCAAAGGATGGGGTGTTCGGGTAGCATAGCCATCTATTCCGTTGCCTACCAACACAGGGATCACTGGTTCAAATCCCGGTGTTACCTCCGGCTTGGTCGGGTGTCCCTTCAGACACAATTGGCCGTGTCTGTTGGTAGGAAGCTGGATTGTGTGTATGTGTCCTGGTCGCTGCACTAGCGCCTCCTCTGGTCGGTCAGGCCGCCTGGTCGAGGGGGAGGAGTAACTGGGGGCACTAGCATGGTCCTCCCACGTGCTGCGTCCCCCTGGCGAAACCCCTCAGTGTCAGGTGAAAAGAAGCAGCTGGCGACTCGGAGGAGGAGGCATGTGGTAGTCTGCAGCCCTCCCTGGATCGGCAGGGGGGGTGGAGCAGAGATCGGGATGGCTTGGAAAAGTGGGGTAATTGGATGGGTACAGTTGGGGAGAAAAAGGGGGGGAAATATCAAAGGATGCAATGAAACTTCTTAGTTTGGCTTTAGGTCAAACTAAGAAGTAAACCAATGAAAGCGTCCATACCGAGGACTATTTAAAAACCTTCCTCACAGTAATCCGACTTACCTGTTGTATTAAAGGGCAATAAAAGCTGTCTCTCGACCAGCACTTTCCACAAAGCTGAGTTGTGGATATTTGGCATACCTTACCGTGCTTCATTTCACCAAGCTGTATCAGCAAACAACATCCTAAATTATGTAAAACACGTATACTTAAGAGCTCAAACCGTATCTTAACCATGTCATATATTGCCACACTTTGGACCCCAAATGACTTTTTTTTTTGTCAGCCACAGCATGATTTTTCCCTTTTTTTTGAGGGGGGGGCAACTTCTTATTCTACCTCATACCAAGTGTCTATTGGTTTGAGATCTGGTGTCTGTGCATGCCACTGGTGTAAGTAAAGTCTTTATTTTGTCATATGAAACATTACCCTTCAGGGAATATATTAAAAAAAGGTTGCTTTGGTCATTAGGGAATGCACCTGGCTGCAGAAATGGTTAGGCATACATGTGCATTCAAAAAATGTTCTGTTAGGTCTCGAGGGGCAAGTGTAAGAAATAATTACCCACATCATGACATGACTTCCTTCCAGCCTGTGGTGTTGACAGCAGATGGGGTGGATCCAGGGATTCGTGCTGTTTCCACCACATTCTGACTCGGGACGTTGCAACGGAAACCAGATTTGTTGAATTAGGCGACAGTTTTCTTCACTTCAGGCATTCAGTCATGGGGATTATGTGCACAATGTAGTCTCATCCTCTGGTTCCCAGCTGACAGGACGGTGCAGCGGGGTCTTCTGCAGCTGCAGCCCAGTCTACTTTAGGGTTCAAATAGCTAGTCCTACATTCTGAGATGCCCTTCTGCACACCATTGTCACCCAGAGTTATATGTAAAGCTTAATACATTTCTGACCTGCCTGCTAGTTTGTTTAAAACTTTACATTCTCTTCTGCTCACTCTCATCAACAAGTTATTTTCCTAAAGAACTGTCTAGGACTAGATGTTGTTTTTGCACCGTTCTCTCTAAACTCAACATGTTGTGGCCCACAAAAATACTTAGAGGGCGTATTTTTCCCATGTACGAGAAACACGCTTTTATGATTCAGATGATCATTGTACGAAGCTCACTTAGGTCATGCATATTGCCTTTTATAATTTTTAGTCAGATCGTAAGTGAACCTCTTGACCCCATCTTAAATGCTTGCTCTAGATGCGTGTGTGTCTATGGGGGTTTTGTAGATAAGCTCACAGTTGCCAATTTGCTAACAAAACGGATTTGTTTAGAAAGACTTTCGCAGTTGAAGACATTGAAGATGTAGGTAAAGCACCCAACTTGCGTACGATGCATAACATAAAAGCTCAACCAATGATTGGTTGTCAGAAAATCAAACCAGGGTAGGTGCTAAAAATATAGAGGCATGGTTGCAATTCTGATGAAAGGGAAAGTGGGCTTTTCTTCTTCTTCCCCTTGTTCTTAGCGCTCCACCTCATATTTTTTCCTCTTCCTCCTCCTCTTCCTCCTCTTTCACTGCCTCCTCCTCCTCCTTAGTGTTTATCAGGCAGATAGAAACATTACCATTATCCATGTCATGCTGCAGCTGTGTCCATTTCACACACTTGTACGCTTGGCACACAACATGCACACCACACGTACACTCATTGCCTAGTTGTTGTTGTCTGTGAACAGTTCCTTTTGCAGGTTTGACATTGTGTATAGTGATGCAGTTTGTGTGTATGTCTGTGTTTGCATCTGTGGCGTGTTGGTGTGGTTTTATGTCATTAGGTGTTTTCTTGATGAATATACATTTTATTAGCTGATTTGTGTGGTTGACAATGCAAATGAGCTGAAACAGCTGATGATGTTTTTTTTTCTTCTCTCCTCTCTCTTCTGTTCTCCAGTGCCTTTAAGAGAGGCCCCTCCCAACCAGCATCCCGCCCGTCGAAATCAGGCCACTCCCCCTAAACATCAGGCCGCTCCCTCTCGCAGCCACTTATCCGCCCCCTTCGTCCTCCTGCGCTCTAACAGTGACAACAACCTCAACGTCAATAACAAGCAACTCAACTCCCCCTCTTCTCCAGCGCCCTCGCCCTGTGCCTCCCCCCTGTGTAGCCCCGCCCCCTGTCGCAGGACCTCCCAGCCCAGCATGCCCTCACCCGGGGGGAGCACGGTGAAGACGGTGGGCGGGGTGAGAGGAGGTAGGCCCCCACCACGGAGCCGCTCTCCGTCTCTGGGAAGACTGGGGGAGGAAGCCAGACGACATCAGCAGAGACACAGCAGGTGGGTCACAGCACGGCTTGTTTAGCCTCATCCGCAAGGCAACACATGAAGATGGATTATTAAGTTAGGTGAATAACAAAAGTGAAGAGCAGAATTTCACATTTTATGATCTGGATAATTGTTCAAATAAGTGTCGATATTTGTACCAGATATAATCGGTTGTAGTCTCTTGCTGTTGCCTAAACAGGTTTCTCCAGGGCGTCATCGCTCATTTAAACACTGCTCCACAGCAAACTCTTGAGGGCAGACTACTAGAGCTGGGCTTGCATGCTGTGGGTGCATGAATGGTTGCAACCAATCTTAAGAGCCACAAATCTACCAAGGCTATATGAGAATGCTCTGCATCGACTGTCACCACATCACCTCAGCCATCTCAGCTGACTGGAGCGTATTAGTGTGTGTGTGTGTGTGTGTGTGTGTGTGTGTGTGTGTGTGTGTGTGTGTGTGTGTGTGTGTGTGTATGTGTGTGTGACCTAGGGAGCCAGTGAAAGTGGGCCATGTCAATTACCCAGCAGTCTTTGCATAGCTAGCTAAAGAGGAAATGGAAGGATAGATTAAATCTAAAAATGTCAGTATGGTTAAATTAAAATATTATAATTGGTGCTTCTGTGTAGAAACCTCACAATGCCCTCCTGTGGAACGTTGACCTGAGCTAACCATTGTATGTTGAATTCACCTCAGTGTTCCTTCTGGCAGCTCAGCACGTTGTTTTATACCTACTTTGAAACTGACACACCCATATTATTTCTATGATTGAGAAATGTAGTTCATGAACATTAATAACAACCGCTAATACCTCTAATTTCATCCTTTCAAGGTCTAATGTATTTAGCATAATGCTGCCACATTTACACTGCTATTATTTTGTCAGAGTGGGTCAAAGCCAAGCGTGTTTAAGCATATTACAGAGGCTACTTTTCCATCAATGTCTAAACTGATATAGGCCACAAAATAATAGGAATATAATGCAGCAAAATAGGAATTACACAAAATGTGAGAGTTTCTGCAGAGGCTGTCATAATTGATTCTCTGTGGAAATTGTTATCTTATACCTTATCTTGCTCTCGTTGGATATATTTCGCAATTATAGCAAAATAAGGCACAAGATAATAATTTATCTGTGGAAATTGTTATCTTATACCTTATCTTGCTCTCATTGTAAAAGATTATATCACTCATCGTATGGTTTTTAACCTAAGGGATTCATTCATAATAGAGGGGGGGAAAAAGAGAGAGTGTATGGGAAAAGTGTTATATATGTGGCATGAGGCAAAAACATTGTAAATTAGCAGGACTAAAGCTTAGGGTCACATGTGGACTTTCCGCAGAATACCGAAACACACTCTTTCCGATAAACATTATAACTGAAATTTTTAATCAGATTCCAGCATCTCGGTGAATCCAGTGATGTACACTCACTGAAATTTTCATATGCCCCTATATCTCCCTGCATACATTAGAATGTGCTGATTTCTTTTCCAATTCATGTCTATATCTTATCGGTGTACAAACGTTATATAAAACACTAGATTTAAGGAAATATTAGCTTAAAATAACACACTTGATATTATGAATGTTATGTGACTTCAGTGCAGATTTCTCCTGCTACGTCACCTCATTGGGAACAGTAGTTTCAAGATTAATTTTCAAGGTGCTTTTATGACCCAATACAAAATATGGTGTTATATTTTGGGTGCATTGGATATATTAATATTGTATTTTTGAGAGTTTGACTTTCTTTTTTGGCTAAACTCTTTCTAAGCTGTCGTTAAACGTTCAGAGGCTGTCGTACACACATACACACGTACCAGCATGGAGTTGTTCACATACAGTATTTGTTACCCACATGAGATAATACATAGAAAATAGTCTTTTGGCAAGTCTCTGCACATTAAAATATCAACCTGTTTTGTTTGAGTGTTTCCAAATATTTTATGCAAAAATTTGAGACCATCTAAAAACATGTAAACCTGGTGTTTCACTGTCTCGTACTGTCAGCCCTCGTACCAAAGGTCAGTCTGTGGGGTCAGCCTATTTATTAAGTGAGGACTACTACTATTAAAGTGTTAGCATTCCCTACAAAGTATTGATTAACACAATGCAATTTTGCAGCAAAACAGAGTTTAAAATGGGACATGTTCTCTAGTGGCAGGTTCGGTTACTATGGTAATAGCAATGCATCATCTAGAAGATGCTGTGGTTCTGTCCACTGAGCATTAAATAATACAATAACACTTACTTTCTCTCTCTGTCCATCTCACACACACACACACACACACACACATGCACATAGAAGGGTGCACACACATGCACAAACAGGAAAGATATACATAGTTAAACACCCCAGTACATTCTGGTAGATAGATTATTAAGACAAACATGTCATATTGAAAAATGTATTTATGCTTTAACATTTTAAGGGCATGCTCTTGGCAATTTACATGGTATGCAATAGCCTTGTGTTTCCCTTTTGAATAGCTAAGCAGCCGCAGTTTGCTTATATAGGGCAGTCTATTCCTGTGTGTGTGTGTGTGTGTGTGTGTGTGTGTGTGTGTGTGTGTGTGTGTGTGTGTGTGTGTGTGTGTGTGTGTGTGTGTGTGTGTGTGTGTGTGCTTCAGCAGAGCAGATGAGAGCAGAGTAGAGGTGTTGCTCTGTGTGGCTGAGTGTTTTCTAGCACAGTACGCATATACTCACCCAGGCATGGCTGTAAGTCTCTCTTTATATGCCTGATAGCAGTAAATTGTTAAGTCAAGTCAATTATTTGTATCCACCTTATTCCGGCACGTGCTGTCGCTGAACCGGAACCGGCATTTTCCATGGTAACGGTACGCTAGCCGTCTTTCTTAGAGCGATTTGTACGGCGTCTCATTCATTCATGAAGATCTAGCCAGCCAAATTAGCTAATGATGTGGGAACACAACCTCACGGAGCTCAAAAAGGGTGAAATAAGAATACCTTTGCCGTCCATAATAGATGGTTGGGAAGATGACGTGAAGAAGTGGCCTCGTATCATGTACGGTAGCATTTTCAGCTATTTTGTTGAGTCCGTTGCCTGTGATGGTAAGGCGATGAGCAATTTAAAAAGCTCGGAGGCGTACCAATATCTACACAGCAATAAAGTCAGCCAGGTGTTATTTAAGGATGTTGGAAATGACCTTGTGTACCTAAAAGAAGACATAGTGCCGAGTCAGAGCCTGCATGTGTCTCATCATAAGGCCTGGGTGCAGCATCAGTGACAGGTGACATTCAGACAGAGAGTTGCTCATGTATCGCAGGGCCAGGGCGCTCTTGTAGTCATGCAGCAGCAATTCTGTGGAAGGTCAGGAAAGTAATGACATGAAAAGGCATGAAAAATTTGATTTTACTGTGATATTTTTACAAATAAATTTACTGAACAGAAAATTGTACTGTACTTCAATAAATTCACTGCTTAATATGATATTGTTGTTGTTGTGGCATGCAACCTCAAATCTCACAACTAACTATGTACATTTAGCTAAATACTGTGCTTGAGTACAATTTTGAGGTACTTGTACATTACTTGAGTATTTACGTTTTATACTATACTATACTTAGTGCCACCTCAACCAACTACAACATTAAAGTTGCCTACTGCTTACATATTAATGCATCAGTATGATTCAATAATAATAATAGAATAGAATAGAATAGAACTAACAGTAGCCACTTTGCATTATTGAGCACTTTTACTTTTGATTCTTTAAGTACATTTTGTTGCTGATAATTCTGTACTTTTACATTTTGAATTTTGAATGCAGAACTTTTACTTGCAATGGAGTATTGTTATACTGTGGTATTGCTCCTTTTACTTAAGTAAATGATCTGAGTGCTTCTTTCCCCACTGTTGGATGTTGAATGTTCCCCCACTGTTGCAGATGTTACACTGAAAGTGTAACATCTGCAACAGACAGCAACCTCTCAGGGGATGGTGTTGTTGTCGAGCCACATGTGATGGTTGCGTCTTTGGAGTACCTGTGGTCCTCTATTGCTGGGTCTGCCCACTGTGTTTGGGCATCATGAAAAGTCTTTGAAATAGGACCTGGCTCCTCAGAAACCTCCATCTCACCACACTCATCTGCAGGTAATACATAAAGTGCATATTTAGGTCGCAACATTTTTTTTTTTATTTAATCTTTATATATACAGGTAATCCTGTTGAGACAACAGAGTCTCATTTTCAAGAGAGACCCATCCTGGAACAAACAAACACTACCATATAACACTGAGTTACCGACAGACAGGTTGATCAGTACAAAACACAAAAAAACAAGAGATGTATTGCTTCAGTAGTTATCAATTCAAGCAGATGGAAAAGTACACAAAGACTGACATAAATTAAATGTACATACATTTAAAGTACAATGTTCAGACATGAATTAATGATTAGTTCATATTATTTATGAAGGATCTGGAAAAAAAAATAACAATAACAAATCAGGTCTAATTTGAATAAACAATTTTAAACACTGTGCCTTACTTGTAGCTGTTGTCAGACTATTATCTACTGCAAATAAGCACTCTAAACCAAGTGGTGTTGTATGGGGGACTAGAGTTGGCTAATTAGACTCTAACTTGCACACAGACATCAGGATACATAGCCTAGGTTTAATATTTTCAAAATACATGTTCTGTATCTGTTTGTTAAATCAGGGAATGGAATTAGCAGCTGCCAAAGGGTAACGTTAAATGTCTGTGGCAAGTAAAAATTTCAGGTCACCATGGCAGACAGGTTTTTCTTATGCTAATAATATTTTTAAAAACAATTCTTAGTTAAGAATAGTCAGGGATAGTCAGATTCTGAAAACTGAAAAAACGTGGCGTAAACAACGCTAGCAAACTAGTCGACATCACATTAATTTACCTGTTGTTGTGACACGATGAGTCCTGGTGAGGGCGTCTCTTCTTCTCAGGTGGCCTCTCGGAACCCAGAGAAAGTGTTGGGTAAGGGTTATCCAGCATTGGCTTCTTATCAACAAAGTGAAACGAGCAAACAAAGAGTTTGAGGGGGCTTTTTTAAGTTGAAGTTCTTCAGCCAATTTCTTTTTGCCTCGTCGTCTTCTGGGAGGCAATGGAAAGTGCACCATCGCAGACAAGAACAGTCTGATTTAGTTTTGGGCTTATGATCAAAGCGCTCCCGTTTAAGCCACTCATTAAGTTTCATCTGGCTGTCCGTACAACCACGAACCGCACATGATGTCCCTGAGCTCCGTAACGACATTTTATATGTAGGTTTGCAACTCTTATCGTCTTTTTTTAAACACGAATAGCAATAGCGAACACTTCTTTAGCCAAATCTGCTGCCGGTCTGTGATACTGCTTCCGCCGAACACCGGAAATATTACCCATAATCATTTCCCCAGTGGTCACTGCCCCCCAGGAAACTCATGGATAGCCCAATATCACAAATTACAAATTTGCCTCAGGGGGCTTTACAGCAACACAACATCCTGTCCTTAGACCCTCACATCAGATAAAGAACAACTCCCTAAAAAAAACAACCTTTAAGAGGTGTGATGTTTTGTGCTTCTCATAGCATCAGTAAATGGACAGACAATGACTTGAGTGAACGATGATTTTAGTGAAGTCTCACGGGATATATTTACACATGGCTGCTGGCTTCCTGACTGCACAATAGTGCCTGACTACCTAGCTGGCTACCATATCATCCTATCAGCAGGGGGAGTACTTAGACTAGAGCCCAGTCAGTTTGTGGACATTACATCACTCTTTTCTTTCTTTTTTTCTTTTTTTTTTGAACAATAGCTCAGTTTCAAGTTCCGAAGTGCTACTGAAGTACTTTCCTTGTAAGCATTCTCAAATATCCGAAAAGCCCACAATGGCCTTAACTTATTCCATATTTGCAATAAATGCATTTGCTGTAGCTGTCCATGAAACATCTGAAGTCAATTTCTATAGTGCTACTAAAACAGTCCTTTACTTTGGGCTTTAAGCTTGCTTGTATAGAACAGTCCATGGAACAATACTCTTTGTTTTTAAACAGTCTCAAATCACAACAACATTGTCAGTCCATGAGACAGAATAATCTCTTATTCCACAACAGTCCATATTGGTCCGTGAGACTACTCATACTCACGGAGGTAGGGAGGATGTCTGTTGTGCCGAACAGGATATCTTGGAGATGGTGTGTTGACAACAGTCTCATCATCGCTATCGTGCTCTGGAGCTCAGTAGGTATTTTCTTGAAAAAGGATGAGTTCCTTGTGATGGAGTGTCCATCCTTCGTTGCTGTGACAATTGAGCCATTGATCTTTGACACAGTGTGTGGTTCACTGCTGTAGGGTGTGATGAGCTTGTTGTGCTTAGGCTGGCGTTGGAGCACGGGGTCTCCTGGGGTGAGAGTACGTGGTGTTGTGTGACGACATGAGTCGGCATAAGCTTTCATGTTAGCTTTAGCTTTTCCATCTTTTGCTCGGATTCAATGATCTGAGCTGTTGGAAGTGGCATGGTTGAATGTGGGAATTTTTGTGTAGATCCTCCGTTGGAACAGAAGCTCCGCTGGTGAAGCATATGTGGTGCTGGTGTTGAACGATACTCTCAAAGGAATATGTTGAGATGCTGCTTCCATGGTATGCCTTGTGTTCCTGCAACACGGATGGTCTTGCTTAGTGTGTGCATAAAATTCTGCAGTGGCGTTATCTTTGGGCCACTGGGGTGTGATTCTGCAGTGATGACACCCAAGGGAGGTTGCGAACTGGGCAAACTGGTCACCATTAAAAAGAGGGCCATTGTCTGTTTTGAGCACTGTGGGGATTCAAAACATGGAGAATACTTTGTCTATAACTGGTATGACTGTGTTAGCTGAAGTTGACAGCCTCATCTACTGGGTACCGTGTGTATTCATCCACAATGACAAGTAGATAATCTCCAGCGGGGAGAGGTCCATAGAAATCTGCACTCGTGCTATGCCAGGGGTATTCTGGTAACTCAGGCATCTGCAGTGGCTCTGAATGTGTGACCGGTGTGTTCGCCTGGAATGCTATACAATTTTTGACTGTAGCTTCTGCTTGCTAGTCCATGTTTGGAAACCAAATTTTTGTCCTGAGGAGTGTTTTTGTCTTAACAATGCCCTGGTGTCCCTTGTGAGCAAGTTGTAGGACTCTGTTCTGTAGGGCTGTGGGGATGATGATTCTCGTGGTTCTTAATATGATATAGTCCGTGCGTGACACTGTTAGTTCACTGCTAATTTGTTTGAACTGCTTCAGAATGGCAGTGTGGTGTGTGTCATGTGTGATCTTGTACCACATATTGTTTCTGATATGTGCACTGACGTTTTGTGGGATCAGGTCTTTCAGAGATTCCTCTTTCATCTCTGTGAGAGTCATTGCTTTGGGTGTAGGATGATGGGTCATGAAGTTGACATATTCCTCTGCTACTTTTGCTGCCTGTGTGCTGTAGCCTGTCTGTGTGGGTATGGGATGATGGAACATGTAGTCGGCTGGGTTGTCAGCTCCTTTTCTATACTCCACTTTGTAGTTGTATGGCTGAAGCCTCAGTCCCCATCTCTCGATTCTGGCAGGTGGTTTTGATCTGGGATTGTTCCAGATAATCTCAAGGGCCTTGTGATCAGTCATTAGTGTGAATGGATGTCCGTAGATGTATAAGTGAAATGCTCGTAGCTCCAGACAACAGCCAGTGCTTCTCGCTCTTTCTGTGAGTAGTGCTTCTCCACATCATTGAGAGCATAGCTTGCATATGCTATGGTGTGTCTTTCACCTTTCTCCTTTTGATAAAGGATGGCACCAAGCCCTAAAGGACTGACGTCGATGATCAGCTGTGTTTCTCTGTTTGGATCAAAGTATGACATGGTGGTATCACTGGCGAGACTGTCTTTGTTGACATTTAGTGCTGCTTCTTGTTCTGGACCCCACTCCCATGGCATATCTTTCCTTGTGAGCTTGTGCAGTGGTGCAGAGATAGAGGCAAAGCCTTTGATGAATCGAGAACAGTAATTGGCCATTCCGAGTAGACTCCTATCCTTTGGGTTGCAGGCCTGCTGTACAGCTGCAACCTTTTTGGAATCCGCTGAGATGCCATTAGCAGAAAAGACGAATCCAAAGAATTCGAGCCTAGACTTGTTGAATTCACATTTATTTTGTTTGAGTGTGAGGTCGCTCTCTTTGAGCCAACACTGCTCTGAGGTTGCTGTCATGCTCAGTCTGGGAGGTACCGTAGACGATGATGTCATCACTCAAATTTTTCACTCCTTTGAGGCCTTGGAGAATCTGGCAGATTGTGTTCTGAAACACCTCTGCAGCTGATGAGATACCGAAGTTCAGGTGTTTATATCGCCTCAAACCAAGATGGGAGGTGAATGTGGTTATATACCTGCTGCCAGGGTGGAGCTCCATTCAGTTCATGATTAACATCATCTATGGTGGGGTTGATGTGATGTTCACATTCGATGGCAGTGTTTGCTTGATGCATGTCCATGCAGATTCTCACTTTGTCTGGGTCTTTTGGTTTTGGGGGTGAGACGATGGGAGAGACCCATGGCGTGGGACCTGACACTGACTCAATTATGTCATCCGCTTCAAGCTTTCAAAGTTCATCTTCCACTTTTCTGCCTTATGTGGAATGGCACATGCCTGTGCGGTTGACATGTGGGTTGGACATTGGGGTTGATATCGAGCTTAACCTGGAAGTCTTTCAGCTTGCCAATTCAGTCAAACAGCTCTGGGTAGCTGTCGACAAGCTCGTCTGCAAATATCCTGCTGGTTGGCGTGGGTGACAAGGAGGTCACTATCTTAATCAGTCCTAGCTCAGTAGATGTGTCATAGCTTAGTATGGAGAAACTGTCCCCTTGAATCACATAGGACATGCCTCGAGACTGTTCGTTCCCTTTTTCCACATTTCCTTTGAATGCACCAACAACGGAGAGGGATTTTGGAGCGATAGGGGTAGATTTTCATTACAGTTGGCCTGAGTTGTGGGCGTGGCTTTAGTTTGTTGAATGTTGTTTCACTGATGATGTTCGCTGTGGCCCCCGAGTCTATCAAGAGTGGCACACTGTGGTAGTTTTGCAGTCTGTGTTTACTACAAACACATATTCATCATCGCTGCTAGATGAACCTGGCTTGTTACATTCACTGGGTTTAGTGCTGGTCACATGGTGTACGCTCTGACGTGCATTCTGTTGTTTACTGTTGTCTTTATATTGTTTTATGTCCTTACCTATGAGTTTTGAGTGGCACTGTCTTGCAGAGTGGTTTTGTTTACCACATGCTCTGCATCGCTTGCCTTTAGCTGGGCAGTCCTCTTCGTGTGGGTATTTGCCTCTACAATTCCTACACTGGTTGTTTGGTTTACCTCTAAATGGGCGTACATTTCCAGCTGATGGCTTGTTTTGAGCCTTCTGATGCACCACATTCACTGTAGCAGCTGTATCCTGTTCTGTGTCTGCAGCCTGCGTTTCAGACAGTTCTAGAGTTTTCCCGGGGTCCAGAAGTCCATTTAGTGTTACGTCGGGCTCTCGGCACCTTCCTGCGAAGCCTGGATGATGTGCAGCTCTGTATTAGTTGTGCTTTAATTTCAGAATCTATCTTTGTAAACTCACAGTTCTTTGCTCGCATGCGTAGCCTGGTGTGGTAGCTATCCAACATTTCTCCTGGTTGCTGCACTGCTTTTCTGAATAGGTAGACTTGATACTGGACACTCTTTTTGGGTGAAAAATATCCTGTAAGCTTCTGTTTTGTGGCTGCATACTTGCCTGCCTCGACTGCCATAGTATCATAGATATTGTAGCGAATTCGGGGGGCAGTCTGGGAGACCGTCGCCATGGCCGGGACGCGAACCTGTGTCTCCCGCTCCGCAAGCGACAACGTTAACCAGTCGACTAAAGGGTCCGACCCGTTAGTCAAGCACCAACGTGTCTACTTATCCATCCACGTTACAATATCATGAACTCGTTCTCCTGCTAAGTGCAACAGCAATGCTTTTAGCCTAGCATCTCCAGTAATGTTCATAGCTATGGTATAATTTTCAAACCTTTGAACCTACTTTGTCCATCGTGGCCCAATAGAACTGGGATCGCTATCAGTATCAAAGGGGAGGAGAGCGACATTGCCTAGGAGCGACATGGTGACGTTATTTTGGGAGTTAGCGTGCATCCTCGTTAGCTTAGCTTAGCAACTCACTCAGGGCTTTCGACCTTTTTTTCCCACTTTCGACGGAATTTTTCTTCGTCGCACAGGTTTTGATCCTCGTCGCCAATGTGATGCTTTGTGCTTCTCATAAGATCAAAAAATTGACTTACAACGACCGGAGTGAACAATGATTTTGGAGAGGTCTCAGATAATATGTTGACACATGGCAGGTGGTTTCCTGACTGTACATAAGTGCCTGACTGCCTAGCTGGCTACCATATCCTTCTATCAGCAGGGGGCGTACTTAGACTAGAGCCCAGTCAGCTTGTGGACATCACATCCATTCACCCATCCAAACCACTTATCCTGCTGTCAGGGTCGCGGGGATGCTGGAGCCTATCCCAGCAGTCATTGGGCGGCAGGCAGGGAGACACCCTGGACATTACAACAGGGAGAAAAGCAGGAAGAAACCTCATGGAGAGCAACAGAGGAGGGATCTCTCTCTCTCTTCCAAGACAGATAGATGTGCAATAGATGTTGTGTGTACAGAATAGAACACAATTTACAGAATACAACACTGAAAGAGTATAACAGTTAATTGACGCTTACACATCTTTCTGGCCAACTTGTGTCCTGCCTAGACTAGCTTTTATGATCTCTGATTGCTTCAGCCAAGTATTGTTGGTGTCGACATGAATGACAATATTACCGAAAGTAGTGGTGCCGTGTGTCCAAGTTCCCTGATTTTCACTCCATGATGCCAGCATCGCAAGATTATCTTCTATGTCAGAGACTCTGGCCCCGGGTTCATGGCAAACCAAGGCTGGCGAAGCTAATATAATATTGCGGGTAATGGAGTCTCTTATCACTAGTGCGTGTTGCCCTACTCTGTCGACAGGAGTGGAAGGGCACCAGTTAGACTATAGACAGGGCTGGTGAGGAGCAAAAACCGGTTTGCAGTCGGGAGAGGTGACTGCAGACCAGGTCACACGACCGGTGACTTGCCCTTGCGAGCCTTCCCACACCAGTAAACAGAGACAAATTCTGCCGCACCTGCCAACGAGGCAGGTCTGCTGTCAGGCCTGGGACTCTCTGGAGTGCCCGTCACGTTTAACATAAATGTAGCTGAAATAAGCTGCTCTAACTCAAGGACATGACCCTCAAGAAGAGACAATCTATCTATAACTGCGGTGCAGTCACCACACACCATCGTTTTAAGAAGGCTGCTTTGACTGCAAATGCAATAAAGCTAACTGCTAAGCTAGGCTAAACTCAAAGTTAATAAAAACTGGAACAAAAGGCTACCCACCAATACAAGAGTCGTTTGAGAAAGAAAACTAGTGAATCTAGCAATAAGTGAACAAAGCACAGAAAATAGCATAATCAGTAGGACACATGAAGAGGTTAGCACAGAATATAGATGAGAAGAGGTGTCTTGATGCACGCTTAATAATCCAGGTAAGAAAACCAAAGAAGGTTGAATCAGTTCATCTGGATACAACATCTACTGACAGATACATTTCAACACTCAACTAAGTGACATCTTCAGTCTAAACTGACTGCAGGTATCCCCACACCTTATATACAATACAGTACAATGCAGTTGCATAATGACCGAAACCAACGACCAGTTTCATATGCAAATATGGGTGTGACCATTAATTAGAGCTTCAAAGACCATGTGTACTATTCACGGAGGACTAGGGAATGTTGCAGTCACAGCATTGTAAGATGGTGACAGATGTATAACGACTGAAACCAACGACCAGTTTCATATGTGATATGGGACACACTCATATTTACATATGAAACTGGTCATTGGTTTCAGTCGTTATGCAACTGTATTGTATTGTATTGTTTATAAGGGGTGGGGATACCTAGTCAGTTTAGACTGAAGATGTCACTTAGTTGAGTGATGAAATGTATGTGTCAATAAGCATTGTATCCGGATGAACTGATTCAACCTTCTTTGAAGAGAGAATAAGAGAATAAACAGCAGTTATTGATTTCATGAAACTGAATCTCACAAAGCCAGAAGTCTGTACATGTTACTGATTAAGCTGAAGTATGTGTTATATGATTTAAGTATATGCTACTGATTTTTACCACTTCAATTTGCACAGAATCTACATCTGACAATATGGGCAAACAAAAATCTTCAATTTATAGTGATCAGCAAAAAATGGTTTGGATGGAAATTGATTTTTCAAGGTGGGATGTATATCCTGTTGGCCTTTTGTGCTCTCCATAGCCCTAGTTCACTGGAAATATTTATGAGAGGTAGTATAGCATTATTGCTCTGTGTGTTCTTCGCTGATGATGTATGAGCAACTTTGTTTTATAGTTAGGTTCCCAAAGTCTATTTACTGTGCAGTTTGCACTCTTCAGATATGAGTATGTATTTACTTGGATATCTCTCTGTTGGAAAATAAGATCAGTGACGTTAATTCAGAGCCCTGTAGAGCCTTGTAGTTTTCTCTAGCATCCATGTTACATTGGGGACACACTGCAAAACTTACAAGTCATAACCCAGCAGTCTCCAACCATGTGTCATCAAGAGCTATTTCCATGCAGGATTTAATTCCACCTTAATGCTACATCAGCAGATATCACTAGCATCAATTAGCCCTTCTCTCTCCCTGGTTGAAGGTGTGCTTATTAGAGATGTGAGTTCATACACATTGCCCATGGCAGCACATGACAGAGGGCCCCTGTCCTATCCGATACCAAAAATGCATTGAATCACACATAACAATGTTTTTCTAATTTGTTTGTCTGTCATGTAAAAATGTGTTCACATTAGATCATTTGGCAATGCACGGTATAATGCACTCAAAATAACTGAGATTAGGCCCGTGTGAATTGGACCTCATTTCGGAGGCCATTCAACATGACACCAATCAAAACAGCCATGGAGTGGGTCAGCCATTGTCAACTTGTTTTTAATTACCTCTACTTCACCTCACTGTTAAATCAGCTTCCGTTGGCTACTGTCAAGTCTCTTCTCATGTAGTAAATCACAAATACTCACATTCAACCCCTCATTCTCCTCACTCTCTACTTCTAAGAAAATGTTTTTAATAATAGAAGCGAAATTTGAAAAGCAGCCCCCGTGAAAGATATGTTAAGGAGCCCATTTGTTTTAAAGCTTTTTATACATTCACATTTGTTTCAGAAAGTTGTCAAAAGCCAGACAGGATCATAACAGTTCCCTAATGTTTTAGTATATAGCTAGCTAAAAGGTGCCCCATTTCCTAATAACAAAGAAACTTAGACCGAAATTAGTGTCTAGTGAGTGTCGCATATATTTGCTACTAAGCTTTTTTAATTAATGTCAACAACTTTTAGACAATACTTCTGCAGATCTAATTATTGTCTAAAAGTAAACTATTACTCATGTGGGTACAGCTGCACATGATTGAACATTGTTAAAAACTATTAGACAAGCAATCAGTGATGAATACTTGTGTCAGTAATAAACCTTTTGCAAGTTGATAGTCAGGGGTTTCTAGAACTCAACCCCCATTAAAGTTGTATGTCAGTCACTTGGAAATAGGATGTTTCCTCCAATAGCAGCAGCTCCAGGTATCAAATTTCAGTATTTTGGTTGGTTATCATCTCAATCTGTCATTCATTCACATTAGCTGACTGGCTGTGGTAAGAGCAGAGTTGAGTGGATTTGTTTACCTCACAAAGTCAGAAAACTTGCTTTGAATAGGAGGTTCTATGATGAAAAGGTTGGGTAGAGGCACTACATTCCAGAGTTTTTGAAAGTACAGTCTTTAGGAAAACTTCAGTTTGTTTTGTTTTTTTGGCCCCATGCCTTCATGCTTGTTAGGAGCTTTGGCCATTTGCGGAACTCCTCACCCTTCACAACTGATAAAAAGCAAAATTCTTCAGTCTGAGGCTGATTGAGGTTTTTTTAAATTCAGAATTGTAAACCATTCTACAAAAGAATTGGATGGTGCACGGATGCAGAAACTCATGAAAGTCATCATAACCACTGCAGGACAAATTCACATTGTTTAACATCACCGATGTTTAACCAAGATGTACCTTTTATGACTGCTTGTTGTTTGCGAAGTAGTGCTTGTCCTTCCCAGTTCCCCTAATGCTTCTGCTCACTGTCACAGCGCCAAAACTAATCTCCTGCACAAGTTTTTTTTTCAAAACTGCCATCAGCCTCGACAATACTACCCAAACCTACTTAAATCGCTGCCCCTCAGTTTTATCAGACCTCATAACCTCTTTTTGAATCCTGTGGTGGTCAGTTATCACAGAACCAGTCAAAATGAAATGGTCTTCGAGACAAGGAGAGTTTCTCGTTTAAAGACTTTATTGTAAGCACAAAAAGGCCTGAGTTGTCCTGCGGTGCAGCTGCCCAGCTGAGGCTCAAACATCCACATTTAAAGACATTTACCAGTACACACCTTCCTTGTGCAACCAATGTCCACCCACCAATATCTTTGCCAATATATTTTTGCTACATGTTGTTTTTCCCACAAAGTGGAGAAAAACAACCCTCATTATGTTTACACTTTTGTGTCTATGTTTGATCTGTCATCAGCTATTTTGATTTTAATGGTCACTATGACATTTCAATGTCCTTATGGACTTTTGGTACCTTCCAAATTATTCTCACTCCCTTTAGGTTGGGTGACTTCCTGTTGCACAAAGATGTGTGTGCTCTTTAATTCCATGATACCACAATAAAGATAAACCAGGTTTTTCCCAATATATAATACATTTTTACTTGTCAATTAATCTTCCACCCATAATCAGATACTGCAGTAATCAAACATAAGAGAGAGAGAGCAGATGCTTCCTTTCTCAAAACCAAGATGAGGTCAATCCTCCCTTTTGCCCTAACCTTATAATGGTCGTGTCAACACTAGAGGTTGTCCTGGCATCCTACACCACCTCTCTCCCTGCTATTTTTGGCAAATCATCCACACTTAATTTTAATCCCTCTTACAATTTGTTTATCCACCCAGATTTTAACAATTATGCAAATGAATATAAATGAATCCCCCACAGACCGAACATAACCATAGATCACAGGTCAGAGTCCTTGCATCTAAAATTAAGTCTAAAAGAGGCTGAGCTTTCTCCATCAGGTCAAATACAGTTTTTGAATGTAAGGTTCTGCCAAAATCTGGAGAGGAAACTGAAAATGGCGGAGTGGTTGGATGGGTATGCAGAAAAAAGAAGAGAGTAGATTACTTTCAGAGGTTAGAGGTGGTGGCTTTTGGGATGGAGTATTGCATTTTAGAAAAGTGAAAGCTGATTTGGATGCAGAAAAAGCAGAGAGGGGGGATTGTAACTGAGCGAGAGCATCCAACAAGCTGATCTTGTCACTTTCTCTCAGCTGGCCAAAGCAGATATCCATCTGAATGGCGAGGCTGCAGATAGCTAAGAGGCAGGGTGGAGGGATAACTACGACTACAGGAAACGGGACATCGAAGGTCAAAAAAAGCATGTGGGGGGGGAAAGAACTATTGCGGTGGTTGAGGTAGTGGAGAGACAGAAAGAAAGCAAACCGAGATGAGAGGAGGGGAATGCAAATGCCTGTATGCCAAAAAAAAACAACAAAAAAACAAAGAAATTAAAAATGACATTTTAGCGGTACATCTGTTCTAGGGGGTGATCATATACATCCTTAGTAATAATAATATATTTAAGCATCATACGCTCATGCTAACATATTTTCTTTGTCCTTAGTCCCAGTTATGACTCCTTGTGATGGCTTATTTCCAGGTTCTTGGTGCCAACGAGATGCAGTTCTTCAGTTAAATAAAGGTTAAGCAGCATCACAGTAGATTTCAAAGCAGTCGCTCAATGTAATCAGTCTATACGGCTGACAGGAAGTCCTTTATCTGCTATGATGATTAATAAAAGTCACCAGCACTGGCTCAGAAATAGACCACTGACTCTACCCACAGTCCTCCACACCCCATTGGCTAGAATGTGGGAGACCTACTTCCATGTTCTTGTTTTACATAAATACCTCTCCACCCACCTCTGCTTCGCTTCTATTTTAAAGATCTCATGCAATCTGGCGAGGCAGGGAGAGGAAGAGGCAGGGAGAGGAACAGAGAGATGCAGTTTTCAAAGCTTCTGCAATACTAAAAGTCTTTGCAAGGTGGTGTTTACATAAATAACGGTGTGACTAGTATGATGGGTTAATGTCGGAGCATCAGCACTATTAGATAATAACGGTTGTTAATAGCTCACTAAAAATATGACAGGACAGTGCACCTGCAAAAAGGAATGAATGACAACATTTGTCCGAGTAAAAAGAAGTTGCCATGCGAGAGTTAGGAGGCATCTACTTGGTCAACCCTGCACAACAACACTTACCCAATGTATCGCGGAGATGAAACCCTTTTTGTCATGATTCTTTGAGCCAGAATAAACTGAGCATTGCTTGTCTGTCTTTTACATAACAACAAAAAGAATGTTATGTGCAAATATTATTGTATGCAGTTCATCATGATTACTGATACTAGTTTCTTCTAGCCTAGGGTGGAGGTAATGTCAGCGTTTTCCCTTTTTCACCAACCTGCCTTTGATTCTTTATTGTGCAGTGGCAATGACATTAACAATATGTATCACTCTTATAAAATCACTCGTAGGCTTTTTCCTGTTTTTGGTCCCCTAACTTTCTCTGAAGGATATGGCTCTACACATTTTTGGCATATTTAAAAACATCTCTTTTTTCCTACCTCTGCATTCATAGTACCATTTCTTTTTAATATAGTTTTAACAAGCACATCTCTTGTCTTAAACAACTATTTCAATTATATCTGTCATATACAAGCACCATTTTATCTGGAAAATTTACAATTTCTTTGATATAACATGTAGACCCTGTTTATTTTCACTTTTATTATTGTGGATTTATTAAGTTTCCTTTAAAATCCTAGCTCCATCCTAGCTGTGATCTGTGTAGCTAGGAGCAGTGAGCTGCCGCCTTCATGCTGCACCTGGGGACCAACTCCTGTTCTTTTCCCATTGCCTTGGTCAGGGCCACAGACATATACATAAACCCTAACATGCATGTCTTTTTGATAGTGGGGGAAACCGGAGCACCCGGAGAAAATCCACCACAGACATAGGGAGAACATGCAAACTCCACACAGAGGACAACCTGGGATGACCCCCAAGGTTGGACAACCCTAGGGTTCAAACCCAGGACCTTCTTGCTGTGAGGCGACAGTGCTAACCACTGGGCCACCATACCACGTTTTTTTTCTTCACTTTTATTAATTTAATTAATTTAACTGGTGATACCAAATTGTGCTAGTGAATACAATCTGGAAATCTTTTAATTCACCCTGTGTCGGTTATTGTATTTTTCCAGTTGTCACATCAGCACATCTCCCACCATTATAATGTTATGCCCCCTATCGTTCACATATTTCATTTCTAATTGAGCACTATACACAACCATCTTACATAGATACGTCCTCTACATGTTCTACATGTGTTCCACTTCCATTAAGGTGATAACTGTTATTGATCTGGCATTTAACATCTCTACCATGGTGGAATTAAACCCAATTTAGCGGTGATATAGCAGAGAGAACCTCCAACTTGTTGTCACCTAAAAGGTGTTTGATGTAATTTCAATTAAATTTGGGAATAAAATGTTTTAATACATTATTCATTAAAGCAAAGATAATAATTTCCAACAAGCGATCGTTCACATATAATCATTTGAGTATCTTCAGTAGTATTCAGACTTTCAGATTCATGCAGCAATTCATTTCAAAAGCTAGTGATGATACCGCCAAATTAGTTGTGTGGCGCTCAGGTCTGATGTGGGAACGCAGGCTGCTGGGGAATGAGGGGGGCCCAGAGGTTTGTTTGAGGCCATATAGTATTTACTCTCTTGGCTATCTCATACATCACTGATTGAATCTACATTTGCATGTGAAAGGTTTTTCACGTAGAATTCTAGTTGGTTTTGATTGTGTACACATTTAAGGTTGTGGTATTGACTTGGCAATCAGCCTGAAACCATGACTAATAGTTGTTAGCTAACACACCGTTGAATTTTAAAGTAATAGACATTACTGACAGATTCATTCTCTCATAGACCTACAGCCTTCTGCCCATACTATTACAGTTATTATAGTTCATGTCAGCACCAGTGACATCAGGCTAAAATAATTAATTTAATGTCAGCAGTTCTTCCAAGTAATCAAACTTTATTTTTATAGCACATTTTGACCATGAAAATGCAGTGTAATTTACCTTACATGAGAATGTAAAAAATACACAAAACATACAAAAAGTAAGATGCATAAAATGCACATGCAATGACACAAGATACCTCTATCTATCTATCGATCTATCTATCTATCTATCTATCTATCTATCTATCTATCTATCTATCTATCTATCTATCTATCTATCTATCTATCTATCTATCTATCTATCTATCTATCTATCTATCTATCTGTATATATTTAGATACATGGATATAGATATGAATATTTGAGCCTAAATAAGGATGTGGGCCAAAGTGCATGTACTGTATGTATGTCTACATGTAGCGGGTGTCCGGTGTCCAGTGTTGGTGTGGCATCATAGGGTTAGGGGAAGAGGAAGGGGCAGAGGTTGGGGATGAATCCATTTGATTACATATCCTGGTTCAACTCCTGGTAATGGAGGAATGAATGTCTGAGTGTGTGTAAGAGTTTATTTTAGTGGTTAATTGTGAGATATGGGTAAGAGGTGCAATGCATATGTGCAACAAGATTACAAAAAAAGCTCAATAAGAAAATATACATAACTTTATAAAATATTCTTAGCCAGATTTTGAGTCACTTGCCTCAACAGTTGAAAGCCTGGGGAAACGCTGCTTCTTGTCTGGCTCAGAGGAAAGGCTCTGAGGGTTTCAGCCGCCTCTTCAGTTTGCACCATTGGCGGTTGAACTTTTGTCCTGCAACTGGTCATGGTTTTATCAGTCATGTTGACTCATTTGACTACTGACTTGCACATAGCTCTTTGTTGTGCCATAGCGAGGAGTGCAACATTTTAAAAAAATAATAATCATAATATATGCAAAAAATGTGGAGGAAATCTGGAAATGGGAACGAGGACTGTGAACAAAAGCACATGAATGAGAACATAAAAACTCTGTGTATACATCCACTTTGTAAAGATATTTGTAGTGTTGCAGGTAGAGCAGGATGGTGTGTGTGTGAGAATGGGTTGTTGGAATGTTTTGCTGAAAACCACTGGATAGCTTTCCCTCTTTACCTGTGTTGCTATGACCTGTAGGCATTAAAACACAATTGATGTACTGTTGATATTTTGGAGATGTGTGCATTTCTGTCTTTGCACATCTTTGCATGCATGTCCTTGCATGCATATTTTGGTGGTAAACAGCTAATGATGACTTCATGAACACTTAAGCAAGTATTGTTGTTATTATTATTTCTTTCGTGTTTCCTGTTTTACATCCTGTAGAGCCGGGTCCAAACTATTGGACCTGAGGCACTATAGGGCAGATGTCACTTGTTTGACAGTACTCGTCGTAATATGTGGGCTGTTCCGAGTAGGGCGATCTTCTGGACTGCACTGATGTTGATGTTGCCTGGGATACAGTTGGTGAGCTTTTCCATTCCCTTCTTCATGAGTCCTAGAGCTCCAGTGACCACTGGTGTTGTTTTGGTCTTCATACCCCACATCCTGTTGATTTCAATCTCCAGGTCTTTGTACTTGGTCAGCTTCTTCTTCTTCTTCTTCTTCTTCTTACTTGCAGGCACAGCCACACTGCCTACCCTTTTGCAGTAGTAACATATTTAAGTATCATCCAAATAATAGACTTCAACTTTAGAAACTGAATGGAGAAGTAGAACAACCCTCAACTCCCCCATTAAGCCGATGTTGGTCCCATCTGCATTCACTGGCTATATTCACTGGCCAAGGTTGATATTCTTTACCTAAGGCTTATCAGTTCATAAGTCCAGGGCCCTTTTTCAGAAAGCGGGTTGAGTGAAAACTCGGAGTTAGTTGACTCAGAGTTGAAGGAACCTCTGGGTTTTCGGTTCATTGAAGCCAGTTCAGCTCAACTCTGAGTCAATTACTATGGCAACATACTCCGTGAAGCTAACCTGTTCACTGGCAGGTTTTCTTCATCTAACCCTGAGTTTCTCCTCCTCTTTAGCTGAAGCCTGCAGACTGAAGGAAGTGTCAGACATGGTGTGTCCTTTTCTTGAAGAGCCAGGTGATATTGAAGCACAAATACTCCACAGAAATCTCCATTGGGATAGAGTGATCAGACCTCGCTTGGATGTTTTATCATTCCCTGATGATTCTCTGTTTGAGCTTTACTGTTTTGTTTTTTGTTTTTTTTGGGGGGTTTTTTGCACAACTCATCATTTATTTAAACAATATTCTCAGTCCTCATATCATGACATACCTTTGGAGATATACCTGTGGAGGCATGGAGGTGTTTAGGAGAGATGGCAGTGGAGTTTTTAACTAGGTTGTTTAACATAATCTTGGAAAGTGAGAGGATGCCTGAGGAGTGGAGAAGAGAAAAAGTATACTGGTACTGATTTTCAAGAATAAGGGTGATGTGCAGAACTGTAGCAACTCTCACCTGTTCAAAGCAACGGAGAGTACAGAGGTATAAAGTTGATCAGCCACAGCATGAAGATATGGGAAGGAGTAACAGAAGCCAGGTTAAGAGGAGAGGTGATGATTAGCGAGCAGCAGTATGGTTTCATACCATGAAAGAGCACCACAGATGTGATGTTTGCTTTGAGAATGTTGATTGAGAAGTATAGAGAAGGCCAGAAGGAGTTACATTGTGGATTTAGAGAAAGCATATGACAGGGTGTTGAGAGAGGAGGTGTGAAAGTTGGGAGTAGCAGAGAAGTATGTAGGAGTGGTGCAGGATATGTACGAGGGCAGTACGACAGTGGTGAGGTGTGCGGTTGGGCTGACAGATGGGTTCAAGGTGGAGGTGGTATTACATCAAGGATCGGCTCTGAGCCCTTTCTTGTTTGCAATGGTGATGGGCAGGTTGACGGATGAGATCAGGCAGGAGTCTTCCTGGACTATGATGTTCGCGGATGACATTGTGATCTGAGGGAGAGTAGGGCGCAGGTTGAGGAGAGCCTGGAGAGGCGGAGGTATGCACTGGAGAGAAGAGGAATGAAAGTGAGTAGGAGTAAGACAGAATACATATGCATGAACGAGAGGGAGGACAGTGGAATGGTGCAGATGCAAGGAGTACAGGTGACGAAAGTGGATGAGTTTAAATATACTGCTCAAAAAAATAAAGGGAACACCTAAAAACACAATATAGACCTCGATGAATGAAATATTTCAGCTGAAAATCTTTATTTATTAGACAGAGGAATGTGTTTAGAGCAAAATAACCTAAGAATGATCAATGGAAATCAAAATCATTAGCCCATTAAGGTCTGGATTCAGAATCATACTCAAAATCAAAGTGGAAAATGAGAACATAGGCTGATCCAACTTCTGTGGAAATTCTTCAAGACGATTCAAAATGAGGCTCAGTAGTGTGTGTGGCCTCCACGTGCCTGTATGCACTCCCTACAACGTCTGGGCATGCTCCTGATGAGACGACGGATGGTCTCCTGAGGGATCTCCTCCCAGACCTGGATCAGGGCATCGGTCAACTCCTGGACAGTCTGTGGTGCGACATCGCGTTGGCGGATGGTACGAGACATGATGTCCCAGAGGTGCTCGATTGGATTCAGGTCTGGGGAACGTGCAGGCCAGTCCATAGCATCAATGCCCTCGACATACAGGAACTGCTGACACACTCTGGCCACATGAGGACGAGCATTGTCATGCATGAGCAGGAACCCAGGGCCCACTGCACCAGCATATGGTCTGACAAGGGGTCTGAGGATCTCATCCCGGTACCTAATGGCAGTCATGGTACCTCTGGCTAGCACGTAGAGGTCTGTGCGGCCCTCCAAGGATATGCCTCCCCAGACCATCACTGACCCACCACCAAACCGGTCATGCTGGAGGATGTTGCAGGCAGCAGAACGTTCTCCACAGCGTCTCCAGACTCTCTCACGTCTGTCACATGTGTTCAGTGTGAACCTGCTCTCATCTGTGAAGAGCACAGGGCGCCAATGGCGAATCTGCCAACCAAGATGTTCTCTGGCAAAGGTCAATCGGGCTGCACGGTGTTGGGCTGTGAACACAGGCCCCAATTGTGGACGTCGGGCCCTCATACCATCCTCATGCATTCTGTTTCTCACTGTTTGAGCAGAAACCTGCACATTAGTGGCCTGTTGAAGGTCGTTTTGTAGGGCTCCGGCAGTGCTCCTCCTGTTCCTCCTTGCACAAAGGACCAGATAGCGGTCCTGCTGCGGGGTTGTTGTCCTCCTGCGGCCCCCTCCACGTCTCCTGGTGTACTGGCCTGTCTCCTGGTACCTCCTCCATGCTCTGGACACTGTGCCTGGAGACACATCAAATCTTCTTGCCACAGCACGCATTGATGTGCCATCCTGGATGAGCTGCACTACCTGAGCAACTTCTGTAGGTTGCAGATACCGCCTCATGCCACCTCTAGTGGTGAGGGCACTAGCAAAATGAAAAAATAACCAAAGATCGGCCAGAAAAGATGAGGACAGGCAAATGGTCTGTGGCCATCACCTGCAAATCCATTCCTTTTATAGGGGTTGTCTTGCAAATTGTCTAATTTCCACCTGGTGGAAATTAGACAATTTACCAACAGGTGAAATTGATTCACAAATCAGTGTTGCTTCCTAACTGGACAGGTTGATATCTCAAAAGTGTGATTGACTTGGAGCTACATTGCATTGCTTATGTGTTCCCTTTATTTTTTTGAGCAGTGTACTTGGGGTCACCTGTTCAAAGTAACGGAAAGTGCAGAAGAGAGGTGAAGAAGAGAGTGCAGGCAGGGTGGAGTGATTTAAGACAGAAGGGTACCAGCAAAAGTTAAAGGGAAGGTTTACAAAATGGTTGTGAGACCAGCTACGTTATATGGTTTGGAGACAGTGGCACTGACAAAAAGACAGGAGGCGGAGCTGGAGGTGGCAGAGTTGAAGATGCGAAGATTTTCATTGGGAGTGACGAAGAAGGACAGCTTGTTGCCAATGTGGTTAATCCACATTGGCAACTGATGAGTGCGTGACGCACAAAACAAGGTTGTTCTGCTATGTATTAAAGTTTTTTTCTTACAGCTATCTTAATATTCCGCTCCTCATTTGTTGAGCGCTTTTATCAACACCATTGACGGTTTCCGGAAGAAGAAAAAAAACGCTATATAGATGTTGAACAAGTGGAACACTTGAGGTAAAACTGCTTCTTTTTTAAATTAATTTTCACACATTGAATCGGTCAGCGATTTTCTGCCACGCCAGCTCATCTTCTGCTGCTGCTCCGGTATTGCTTTTTTTCTTCAATATATACTCACATTCTGCATACGCACTCATTAATATCTCTAACTCCAGCGGGATGAAGTAGGAACACTTCTTATTCTCTCTGGTCGCCATGGGTAATCATAGTACTGGTGCTCCGTTCCACTGAAGGTGGCTTTTTGTAGTCGTCACATTGAGTTAAGTAGGCTTAAGTCAGCGTGAACATGCCCAGAGTTGGTTGAACCAACTCAGATCAGCTGTTCTGAAACCAAAAACTCTTGAGTTTGACAGCTCAGAGCTGGTCAACCCAGAGTTCAGGTTTAAACTCAGAGTTCGTTAACCCTGCTCTGAAACAGGCCGCAGGTTCTCTTCTCAGGCTAACTCTCAGAGACTGAGCGAAAGCTAGTATGGAGCTTTTTCACCGATACACAGGATTTGAAGACAGACAGGAAAGCATAAGATGAGCAGAGAGCACTGCGGATGTTACAACAAGCTTGAAAAATCAACTGAGCATATTGGAAATATTACAGTAATGAAATAAATAAAGGTACATCGCCTTCACCGACCGATGACAGGTTAATGCAAATATGCTTTTCTGCATCACTAGCTGCTCCCAGTATAGGGGAATAAATCTGCTGTACCACAGTGTGTTGATGAGAAATGACTATGGAAATAAGTAAACATGTGCAAAGTGAATCAAATCAAATCAATGTAGTAGCATAACATACAGCTGTACACTGTGAGATGCAAATGAACAAGGGTGGTGTTTATCATATACATGATATTTAAAGGAATATGTACAGGCCAGATAAGCCATGGAGGGTGTGCACTTCTCTTTGGCCAGCATCCTACACAACATGGACATTTCTGCTGCATCTTTTCCAGATGGACAGACTGATCTTTACCGTTCCCTCTCTGATTTCAGATGCTGGTCACCATAGTGATGACAGTAGGAGTTCACCTCGAGTGAGAGGGGGGGAAACGCCTCTGACAGCTGCCATTTGAAAAGGTCACAGCAACACTTATCTGTGTTGCTACGCCTCTCGCAGCCTGGCACCCATAGCATTTTGTATGGGGTCACAGCCTGTTTACATGTTAACAAATTATAAGAGGGGCAGCCCTGTTCTGTTTTAGTCAACTACGTTGTGTTTTGTTATTCTCTTGTGTAATTGAGGTGGGTACAGTCAGTTCAAAAACATTCCTTCTCTGCCCCCACCCTCCCCCGCCAGTTTAACAAAATGAACATATCTATTGTTTATGATTTTAATGTTTTGGAATTTGCCATCATGAACTGGGCACAGTGTACGCTGGAAGGACCAGATACAGCCAAACACATGTATAACACTATTTAGCACCATGGTGTTACAGCTGATACCTGCAGCCACAACAAAATGAACTGATCTTATATGCAAAGGATATG
Source organism: Lampris incognitus (assembly GCF_029633865.1). Lineage (NCBI taxonomy): Eukaryota > Metazoa > Chordata > Actinopteri > Lampriformes > Lampridae > Lampris > Lampris incognitus. Next base: position 52,887,860 of record NC_079216.1, on the reverse strand, counting down.
AAACCAAGTAGTTTTACTTCAGATTTTCTTCTTCTACAAACCAACATAAAGAAATCACTGTCAGTATTATTTTTGTTTCCAAATTATGGATTCACACAGAGCAGAGCTATTACCAGTGCATATTATATATCACATACTTTGCCAGAGCATCAGAAATAAGCAAGGTGCATAAAGAAATTGAAATGATTGGTAAAATATATATATATATATATATATATATATATATATATATATATATATATATATATATATATATATATATATATAGAGTGGTGGCCGACATGGGCACAATTCCATAAATACTGAGATGGTCATCCAGCGCTTTACCTTTGCCCCGTCCATAGGGTTAGCGGTTGTGTCAGGAAGGGCATCCAATGTAAAAGTTTGCCAAATTAGTATGCAGATTGACAAGACCATACCAGATTGGTCAAGGCTCCATACTGGATCAGTCGTTGGTGCTGTGCCCTCACAGGGTACCGATGGAAACTGTGACATCTGCTGTGGCGACCCTTGAAAATTCTGGCAGAAACCGTGAGTGTGGTAGAAATACCAACGTGCTTCCTCATGTGGCTCAACGGTGTACTTCCGATATAAATCTTAAATAAGAGAATTGAAGAAGTTCTGCAAAAAAAATTTTTTTGCGACCTAAATAAAATCTCCTGCATCCCACCTGTGGGCCCAGTCTCTGTGAGTGACCTGTTTAGATGACTGCTTGGCAAAAGTAGCAGATATTTTTGGCTGGACTGCAACAGCGGGGCCTGCCCTACACATGCGGTTTTCTGTGAGTGCCTGAGTGAGTGAATTTCACCACCGGTCGGACGGCCAAGGTGGAGTTTCCTCATTAGCCGTTGCTCTTCCAAAATGAGTTGGCGTGAACAGTTTTGTATTATGTCATCAACTGTTCACGGGACCGGTGTCAAAACAGCTGCTTTTTAAACATATTCACACAAAAATAGACTTTTAATAAATGTAGTCGCGGTCTTAACAAGACTAGGTCCGGTCTTGTTTCAGTTCTAGCTAGGTTCATGGCATAAATACACTACTAATAGAGTTCAGGGGCTGCTCAGGGCATGAAGCTGTTTTTCCCTTGTTGCTTGGTGGTTGCAGGTAGATATACAGCCCACTGTTTGCTCCAGCTACTGTATATGTAGTCATTTTCATGGTATACTGTTTATAGCTAAAGATGGGCCACTGTGGCTATTTTTATACACATTTTTGTCCCAGTATTTAAAACAGAGCAATTCCCCTGTCTTCGTACTATATCATGTGCCTATGCTACTGTAGCAACTTAGCGTCTTTGCTAGCCAGTTAGCATTGAAAGCAGTCACTTGCAGCGCTCCCACACAGATGAACATAGACAACCTGGTTGCTTAGGACGCTGAAGTGCTTTGGCAACTCTGGGTTAAAATTTACACTGAACTCACCTTTGGAGCATTTTAAAACATTGTTAGCATGAAGTGCCATCATTTTGTACAGTACTGAACTGACCCACATGCTTTTAAGTAGGATGCCAGATATCCCCAGTGTAACTTTAGCACTGAATGAGAGTAGAGGTGATTGTATTATACAAAATGGGCCACATCGGCTGCCACTGGTTGTATTTACAAAGAAGAACGAGAAAAGTCAACTTGTATGTTTCTTAAATACGGAAAGGAACTGACATACTGTAAATATTGTTCAAATATTTACCCTAGAAACAGACAAGAGCCCTCATTACTTACATATTCATTTGGCATAAAATCTTGGAAAACATGTTTACCAGAAAATATGTACATGTGGATGTGCACTATGTATGTCCAGAAAGGTGCAAGTGATATGATCACATGATGTGAGCAGTTTGAACAAAATAAAAAACATTAAAAAAAATGACTTCTCGACCAAACCTGTTCCCATGGTTCGAGGGTAGGCAATATCTGCCGGGTTGCATAGAGCCACTTTGAGGCTTACTCCCTAGCAACGATCTTCTTTTGAACAAAGATGTTCCCTTGGGGCCCGGAAAATTCTCCAGCACTCATGTTCTGTTTAGATTGATTCCCCAGCAAGCTCGGTGTGTGGTGTGTGATATCAGACAGTGTCAGAGTTGTGAGATTTTCTCTGAATTCTGTCAACAGCTCTGGAGTCGTGCGTATTCGGCGATGAATTTTATTGAACGGTATAGTGAGAACGTTTGACACCTACATTTTTCATTTGGGTCACCCATTCTAAAGAATAAGAAAATACCAATTAAAATTAAATGTGCACGTAGTGCTGTGCAAATGAATTCTGCAAATGACTGTATATTGCTGGTGCAGTAAGTATACTCTCTGCCTTTGGCTGTGACTTTGAGAGTCTCCGTAGTTTTAATGAGGGAGCTCGCACACACACAGAGCACATACTGCTACCATGGCCCGTTTTGTGTGTATGTGTGTGTGTGTGTGTGTGTGTGTGTGTGTGTGTGTGTGTGAGTGACACTAAATGAGAGTAAGCCACAGTAAGCGTTTCCGTAGAGAGATAGACATGTGATGAGTGTGTGTTGCTAGCATGTGAGAGGGGGGTATAACCTTTATCTTGCAGTGCCAGATGCTTCCTAGCAGGCCAGTTGGATTATGAATAACCTCACCTCTGGAACCCTCATGATGACGCACACACACACACACACACACACACACACACACACACACACACACACACACACACACACACACACATACACACATTCAATATTCAATCAGTCTGGTTGCCCATCAGTGAGCAGAGTACTCAAGATTGAAATAGCTTTACACTACTAAACATTTTTCCTCAAGACCCGTTGAAAACTCCTTATATTAGCCTTCGGTTGCCCTGATGATGGTGACTGCTAGACTATACTTTGCATAATCATGTTTTGAGAATTATCCTAACAATTCTACTTCCTTAAACTATTCACTTTTAATATTCTATATTATTCTATTTAAAAAACTTAACAAAAACTTGCGTTTTGAATGACCACGTTCAGAATTGATGCTGGTATGTGAATATAACTGTAGGGAATATCTTCATCGTGGCTCTATATATTTTTGAGTATTTACTGTATAGTGAGTGTGAATGTTGGCATGTGTATTGATACTGAAAAGTAGATAGATAGATAGATAGATAGATAGATAGATAGATAGATAGATAGATAGATAGATAGATAGATAGATAGATATATTTTTGTTTAAATTTTATTAGCGTGACATGAGGACAGTGAGAGCAGCACTATAAGATTATCTAATGAGAAGGATAAGAACTCTTATGAAGGTTGATTTATTATTTGTATATTTTTCAATATGTGTTTAATAAATAAGGGTCACACTATTTTTGTTTGTTTGTTTGTTTGTTTTAAGAATAACATCTAAGTCTAACATAAAAAGGCTTTACCTGATGTGCAGGGGTACATTCTCCAATAAGAAAAGAGGTCACTTTATAGCCTCAACAGGTATTTTTAACTAATGATTATATTATTTTCTGTTCTTTTGTTCTTTATTTTTCTGTTATTATTTATTAAATTGTCAGTTTTGTTGTGGCGTTTCTAGCTTACGGTGCTTTGTGTTTTCCTTTTGTCCAGCAGAGGGCAATATTGTACAATGTAATTTGTATTATACCATCCTGTAGCGGTATCCAGCCCTGTGCCATGGAGGTCCATGGTTTCCTACACAACCCAGCAGCACACCAGCTGATTTCACACATATCATCAACAGACATTCAGCCAGACAGGAGAGGACTAATTAGTAAAATCAACTGTTGTAATGTTGGGTTGTTAAGAAAACCTGCATACTAACGGTCCTCCATGGCAAATGGTTGCACACTACTGCCATAACACAAGGCTATAATGTGCAGTATTATATGATATTGCTGGCTGATTATTTGCAACATATATTTATGGCAGTGGGCTTTGGGGTTAAATATACATATGGATGTGTATAAATAGGCGATGCCAGACCATTTCTTTACTCCTGCTATCAAATAGTCTGGCAATAGCAACTTAATTGTGATAGTAAATACTTGTGGTCTGACTTTATCCTCTCCTGTCCTCTTAGTCCCCATCGTGGAGGCCGTGAGCCGGGTCATGACCCCAGCCATCATAGGAACCGTGAAATTGCAGATCCAGGGCACCGGGGTCACAGTAATTTGGAGGCAGGTCATCAAGGCGGACAGAAGAGGAAGTTATACAGCGCAGTTCCAGGAAGACACTTTGTGGTGGTCAGACCTTATCAGCCACAAGCTGAGGGAGAGATCACGCTGTATAAAAACGACAGAGTAAAAGGTAAATAAATACATTGCATGCTGTTTAAAGGCCGGAATGAAAGGCATGCTCAGCATCTACCTAACTTGTAGAGTTAAAACATACCATGCTAGATGTGGTGATGGACCCAGTAGACCACAATAGATCACTGTCATGGTGCTACCTCATATTAACACCAAGACAAGGATGTGTGTGGTGGTAAACTCAGTGGCCGGCTGAGAGAAGGGTGGTTCTGCAGAAGGATGGGCAACAACATTTAGTTTAAGAGATTCAGTTGAAGTACTACAAGATTTTGTTCATTAGTATTTCATTAGCAGATGGAGAGCTGCAACTGCTTTGTTTGTGGTCTGTCAATTTCAGGGCACTCCAGAACATTTTTTCTTTCAAACTCTTTATTAGCGCTTGTTAGCATTGTAAACAATAGTTTCTACAATTGTTTCAACGTGTTTGTTTTTTTAAACAGCACTCGAGAATATTTAAACTAATACAACTTTATTTGAGCTATGATTTAGAGACTATTTTGAGTCAAGATTTTTTTTCCCAAAACTTTTTATTGTGTGTGTGGGGGGGGGGGACAGAGGGCGAGAGGGAGAGAGAGACAGAAAGGGAGGAGGAGGAGGAGGAAGGAAGGAGGGAAGAAAAAAGGGTACATGGTCATGCACATGTGTGTTTCCCTCTTTTTCTTCCCTCTTCTCTCTCTCTGTCTCTCTCCCTACACATACACACACATGCATGACCACACACACACACACACACACGCACACACATGCTGTGTGTAATGTTTTAATTGTAATGGGGGGTGATGAGTCACTGTGTTATGTGATAGCAGTGATTCACCTTTGACTTTCACTTGATCTTGTTGCAGTGATGACCATGGGTAACGATGGGAAGCTCATAAGCTGTCCTCTCATTGTCACCACATATGCACAGGACCAGATGCTAAAAAAGATGGAGGTTTTCTCGGCACGTCTGTCCTGCTGTTACGAGGAGTTTTTCAAATACTGTCCTGCTCGAACAAACCCATCTTGGTCCTGTTGCTATAACAAAGAAAAAACCTGGGTTCTCTTGACACTTTTTTTTTTGAGACAGAGAACTCGGATCTCGATCGTGATGGAGGAATCCACTCCACCAGCATTCATACTTTGTAATTTATTAGCAAGTATTCATATATTCATAGTAAGTCACCTTATCTCCCTGAGTATCATGACCAATATCTGCATCATTATATAAAAAAACTTGGATAAAATTCTATCATAACGGTAAGGCTTAATCAGATTGTAATAATATTAGATTTATCAGACATGTCAAGGTAGGTTAATTTGCTGACCATTGACCAATAAATCACAAAAGCCAACAGTCCACGATGAAGTCAGCATCACAACTTTAAGCAAAACTGTCAAGTCACATCCCAGAAAGCTGAATCAGTTCACCTGGACACAAGGTTGGTGAGCTCACAGGAACTGATTCAGCTTTCTGGGGTTTCCTTACCTGGATTACTGAGCATGCACCAAGACATCAAGTCACATGACTCTGTGGTCCTTAGAGTGCTAGTTTACCCAGCAACCTAGCAAGAAAATATTTATTAGTAGACACATTATGGAAAGTAAATCCAAACAAAAACTTTCCCCAAGCCACCAATCAAAAATTCCTTCTTTTTTTTTAATTTCCCAAAAACGTTATCCTCTCATTTCTTCAGTAACATCACAAGTCATCTGATAATCTAAGTACGGAGAGTCCTGACGCATGCTCAATACTGCAGGTAAGACAATCAAAGAAGGTTGAATCAGTTCATCTGGACACAATGTTTACTGACAGATACGTTTCATCACTCAACTAAGTGCCCTCTGCAGTCTAAACGGACTGCAGGCATCCCCACCCCCTACACACATGAAACAAAGCTCTCTTATGATGTTAAGCCTCTCTTCATGTGCCTTCCTGTTGATGACGCAGTGCAGGTAGTCCGTATGAAATTACAAAACGACCCCACCCTTAGCAATAGGACCACCCTTAACACTGACCAAGTGTGTCTGCTCCTGAAGCTGTGTCTTCACTTCACATACTTCACATAAAGGGGGCAGTACTATAGGCAGAGACATCGGTGTGCTATGGGGTCCCCAGTCTCACCTATAGTGGCCAACTTGTATGTGGAGGAAGTGGAAAAGAGAGCTCTGATGTCCTATCCAGGGACACCACCTAGCCATTGGTTCAAACTTGTGGACGACAGCTGGGTTAAAATTAAATCTCAGGACATCCCACATTTCACCGACCCCATTAACTCTGTGGACAACCACATCAAGTTCACCAGGGGGATGGGAAAAATGACAGGTTAGCCTTCTTAGACTGTGAAATTGCAATTGGTGATGGGGGACATTTGACTGTTGATGTTTACCGCAAACCAACACATACTGATCAGTACTTAAGGTTTGACTCTCATCATCCACTGGAGCACAAACTAGGAGTCATCAGGACGCTGTACCACCGAGCTGACAACGTCCCCACCAACACAGTGGCCGGGGAAGGGGAGAAATCCCACACTAAAAGGCCCTGGTTAAGTGTGGTTATCCTACCTGGGTATTTGCCAAAGCCAGGAAGACGCCCCCAAACAGTGCACCAGCCAATCGAAGAGAGAAGGACAACAGCTGCCTAAGCATAAACCAGTGGGGACTCTGTATGTGGCAACAGTGTTGGAAAAGCTGAGATGCGTATTTTCCAAACACCGCGTCTCATTTGCTTTCAAACCCCAAAACATGCTGCACCAGAAGTTGATCCACCCCAAGGATCGGGTCCCCCGGCACAAACAGAGCAATATAGTGTATGCTGTTAAGTGTCAGGAGGATTGCCATGACTTGTACATTGGGGAAACTACACAGATGCTGGCCAAGAGGATGGCACAACACAGAAGAGCTAACATGTCAGGCCAGGACTCCCCAGGCTACACACATCTACAGGCCAGAGGCCACTCTTTCATAGATGAGGATGTGCACATCCTTGATAGGGAAGAACGCTGGTTTGAACGGGGAGTCAAAGAGGCCATCTATGTGAAGAGGCAACGACCATCCCTGGGGTGTGTGTGTGTGGGGGGGGGGGGGCTAAGAGTACATCTGTCACCATTTTACAATGTTATGATTGCAACTGTTCCCCAATTACACATGGCCATCAAAACTCTAGTTAGTGGTCACAGCCATATCTGTACATGAAACTGGTCATTGGTTTCGGTTGTTATACATCTGTTGCCATCTTACAATGCTGTGATTTCAACATTTCCTAATCCTCTGTGAATAGTACACATGGCCTTTGAAACTCTAGTTAGTGGTCACACCCATATTTGCATATGAAACGGGCCGTTGTTTTCGGTCGTTAGGCTCTGTATTGTACTGTATTGTTTATAAGGGTGGGGATGCCTGCAGTCAGTTAGACTGAAGAGGTCACTTAGTTGAGTGATGAAACGTTTCTGTCAATAAACATTGTATCCAGATGAACTGATTCAACCTTCTTGATGAAGACGGAAAGGTGCAAAATAGTGGCCTGACGGGCCAAACCAACCCAGACTGGCTTTTGCGAGGATCTGTTTGAAAGTAACAGAGGTTTATTTGGGGTGTTTCACATCATCTCCAAAAATAACAACTTGCTCTTGGAGCACTTGCTCCTAAATAGCTCAAACATACCAAGTGTACAAACACCCTCAGCTTAAAAGGACTTGACAGAAAAGACCATTGTTCTTATTCTCATTATTTGCCATTTACCATTATCAACAATTATCATTTAGGTCAGGACTCATCATGGTCGGTGGGGGTGCGATGACAAGAAGGATGCTAAAGCCACATAACATAGGCTTTAGTATCCATCAAAGCTCTAATCTCAGTTTTACAATTATATAACATGTATTACAATCAAGATACTCTACCTATGGGCGTCCAGTTGGCATGGCGGTCTATTCCGTTGTCTACTAACACAGGGATCGCTGGTTCAAATCCTCGTGTTACCCTCGGCTTGGTCGAGCGTCCGTACAGACACAATTGGCTGTGTCCGTGGGTGGGAAGCCGGATGAGGGGATGTGTCCTGGTCACTGCACTAGCGCCTCCTCTGGTCAGTTGGGGAGCCTGTTCAGAGGGTAGGGGGAAGTGGGGGGAATGGAGTGATCCTCCCACGTGCTACATCCCCCTGGCAAAACTCCTCACTGTCAGGTGAAAAGAAGCGACTGGCAACTCCACAGTATCGTAGGAGGCGTGTGGTAGTCTGCAGCCCTTCCTGGATCCGCAGACGGGGTGGGGCAGCGATCGGGACGGCTCGGGAAGAGTGGGGTAATTGGCCAAGTACAATTGGGGAGAAACCCCCCCCCCCAAAAAAGATACTCCCCCTACTAGCATTTTTGCTTCAGGTAAAAGCAATATTGAAAGCATTACTTTGACAAGGCACACTGTTCTTTTCCCATGTGCTGGTGCAAGTGCCACACACCACTAAGCCATATAAATAAATAAATAGATAAATAAATAAATCTTTCACAGAAAATCACAGCTCTCTTAATTACTGCATTAGCTGAAAGTAAGAAGCATCTAATTGGGGCTGAGCAAAATTGCATTGCGTGACTGGAATTACGATGCATCTTTGCAATTGTTTCAGCAGCGATAAGACAATGAAGAGATCCTGCTAGCAAATCTTTCATCCTGTCTTCCCCAAAGAACCTCTTGATTTGAAATTAAAATACAAACGTGTATACACACTGACACATGCATGCACAAATACGAGCTGCACACACACACACACACACACACACACACACACACACACACACACACACACACACACACACACACATACACAGCTGGTATCCAAATGTGTTATTGCCTTGAGGTCGAAAAAGAAAACTCATTAACCTATAAAATTACACTATTTTCACTTTTTTTAGATGCACAGTATTGCCCTCTCCATCTCTCTGTCTCTAGTGCTGTCTATTGGAGAGGGAGGATACTGGGAGGGCAGTTCCCGAGGAAACATTGGCTGGTTCCCTTCTGAATGTGTGGAGGAGGTCCCTACACAGGCTCACGAGGAAAGACCTTGTGAGTGCACGCACGCACGCACGCACGCACGCACGCACACACACACACACACACACACACACACACACACACACAGAAGATCACACGTGTACTGACATGCCTATTTGCATGGTCATTTTTTATACCAACCTACATTTGCACGTCACTGCATCAAGTGAAGAAAGAGGAACGATGCAAACATTGTGCGGCACCAACTTGTCACATAGCTTGTGCATTGATCACTAAACTAAAAGCCCAGTGGTATCTACCTCCAGAAATGGGACATCATTCCATTTACACGTGTATCTTATATGTTGGCGCATAACATGTAATCCCTTGCAGGTGAGTGTGTGTGTGAGTATGCAATTTAAAAAAAAATGTTGTGTATAAGTATCCGTGCCTTTGTGTCCATATGCGTTTGCATCATCTGCATCGCCCTGAACTTGCCTCTTGTAGTGTGGTGTTCTCCGGAGGGCAACATGCTGTTGTTAGTTATTTTCTGCTACTAGATATCTTCCACTTCAGCGGAGAAAGAGTTCAGTACAGGCCTGTCAAGCTCTTAGCTGCCCTCGGCCGTGGGTAGCTCTCATGCCAGCTTTTGTTAGTGTTGTTGGTACCTACGAATGGCCTTGGTTTACTGCTGGTTTCATGCACATTTATTTACATGGAGATGTTCAGATTAGAAATAACATTTAAAAAAAAAGGGTATGTAAGAATAGTCAAGAGAATGGTTACACAACATCTTGGGTTTTGACACTATAGAAAGAGGTTAGCTCTTAATTATGGGTCGAGATGGCATTAAAATCCCTGAGTGTGTTGTGCTTGATATAGAGAATGGGGTGATGTAACTTTGAAAGGTGTGCAAGAGGCAAGCGATCTGATAGGAACAGATGTATAGCTGTAGATGTGCACAAATGAGAAGTGCATTGATTGAATGGCTTATATTACAGGCTGAAACAGGAGTTGTGGGTCTTGGCAGCTAAGTGACAATAGATGGGATGAACCTAAAAATAAAAATTAAAAATAAATAAAAACATCAAACTGGTAGTGGGAAAGGTAACACAACACAGCTGGTGACTATCTAGAGAGCCAAGGTCCCAAAGATCCATTTTTGGGACTTCAGTTCTCTGGGTTAAATAATAATGCAATTATTAGTATCACCAAAAACTGATCTTCTAGGTTTAAGCTTCAAATGTACCTCACTGCAGATATCTGGCCTGGGTGTAAATCTTAATTTATGACAGATGTATTTTTTCAAGCTGTCATTTTTAACAGTTGTCTCATTACCAGATAGAATCAAGTAATGATGAAAATACATAAAAATGGGTTGCCACTCCGTATGATCAGCTGGATTTGAAAGCTTTTTGCTCTTTGTTTGCAGGATGATATAATATTTCTTGTTACTGATGTCTTTGTGTGTTTCCTCAAACAACACACTAAACAATAGAAGATGGGGAATTTGTGTTTGCTGGTGTTCACACTACGAGCTCTGCTACAGTTGAGTATACTCCCACACACCGGGTGGCAGTTTACTGGTCAGGAGAGGAGCCAGTGAGACGGTTCAAAAACAGCACTGCCTTTGTTCCTGCAAGCACCGGAGTCAGGGGGGTTCGGGTGTTCCAGGACCAAGTGCAAGCCCAACTTTAATGTGTCATCAAATTCCTAATGTGTCCTGGAGGAAAATTATAGCTATCTGTGTTGTCGGTTTGTGGTGCAGAGCCAGGCACTCACTTTATGGCCGAGGTCCCCTGACTGTGTAGAAGTCATTAAAACCGTAACCTTAACTGTTTTAAGGACCCCACACATCAGTGGATAATTTGAATTAGGTAGTGAAATTAATTTACGGGGGGGGGGTGGTTAAAGACTGTGTTCCATAAAATGTGTTGAACGACTGCGATATTGAGCGGTTGTTGGACAAAGCATTATTGGCGAATCAATTTTAGTCCTTATTGGCAATTCAATTTCCAGGCTGTTTGTGAGTTGGGACTGTAATGGAACGCCAATGGCCCTGTTGAGATGGCTTTTATCCAAGCAGTAATTTCTACATTCCCATATATCTTTCTCTGATGCCTATTTTATTCTTTTCTATTCTGTTCTGCTCTATTGTAATTCATTACCTAGCCTGCCATAAAGTGAGCCTGCCAACGAATATGAGTAACATCCTCTCTGGCAAAATCCTGCGCCCTGATGCACTGAATATATTTCTGTGTCAGCGTGGATGTGTGCCTGCGTATTATTTCGGTTCATCTGTCTAACATGTCTTTGTGTGTGCATGCATGTCTGTTGCATGTGTCAGCTGTGTTCAGCCCACATGTATGTTCCTGGTGATGTATTTCCATGGCAACATGCTCACACATGCTGTACGGATGCAGGTTGCTAAGGAGTGGGCCTTGACAAGATTTTTTTCTCCCTCCTTTTTTTTTTCCCCCTCTCTCTATCTGTTCACTCCAGTTTCTGTGTGTGTATGAGAGCAGGAAAAAAAGAGAGAGGACTCTCTTGGGCTCCATAACTTGATTCTGTGGGATTTTCAAGCATCCACTTTTGTGTGGTGTGTTTCGAGCATTGGGAGCATGTGCATAGAGTTTGGTTTGTATTTTTAGGTAGATGTGGCCGGCGCTTGCCACCTGTTCTGCCGCTTAGCCTCCGTGAAAGTTAAGTCGCTCAGAAGTCCGAGATCTGAAAACGGTGGAGCGGAGGAGAGGAGATCAGGGTAGGAGCGAGGCAGTGAAGAAGGAGAAGGGGAGGATAAGAGGGAAGAGGACAGGAGATAGGCATTAAGGGACACAAGATAATTAGAGAGGAGGAATCGACAAGGAGGATTTGTAGAGGACGAGATGTTTTGAGGTTGCAGGGGGGAGCAGAGGAGAGGCTGGGGAAGCTGAATGGTGGTCTCTTAGGTGAGAGACAGGCTGATGAATCCGATGGATGTAACCAGCAGAATCAGGAAAAAGGTTCGCTTTGGAGGTAGGCTACTACTAGTGTTGTACGTGTGTGCGTATGTGTGTGTGCCTTTTTACTTGTGTTAATGTGTATGCAAGTACCAATGTCCACTGCAATTTTTTGATGTGGAAACCAAAAAAGTTGTGTTTTTCATTCTCCATTTAGAAAAGTTTTTTTTGTTTTTGCAAGCAAGCGCTCAAATATTCAAGCTCAATCAGATAGTTTACCAACAAAGGTGGGAGATAAAATGACTGAATTCATTCCTGAGGTCCTTATTCTACACTTTAACCATGGACTTTCTGATGCTAGTTTTCGAAATGGGTTAAAGGTTTGATTAGTGTGTCAGTGGGTACATTTACATACACATTAATAATACCGTAATAAACCAACAAAGGTATTACTCCTACTTTAGAAACTGTCATGTAATCACCCTGATTTCATTATTTTTCTCGGGGTACAGTAGACATCGGAGTAACCATAACATGATGGAGACCCTCAGAGTTTTGTTAAGTATTTAGACTCATAGATGCACATGTTTTTTTTTTTTTTTTTTTTTTTTTACTTTTTTAAACAGCATGTTAAAGTTCACTAGGTGTAGTGAGCCAGATGCTGTTTAAGTACAATACAAATATCTTAGATTAAAGAAATTCACATATACCCAGATATTAGAAGAATCCTTATTCTTACATGTAAAGTTGAAATATTACCTTAAATGTATTACTACCAGTTTTTAGGTTCTTGATGAGCATGCAAATATATTCAGTGAAAATGTAGGTTGTCGGTAAGAGAAGCTATTTAAGTCAGTCAAGGTCCTCAGAAGTGTTACACGGAGATTGGTGTTAGGCGACAAACCAAGTTGCTGTCTTTTACACAATTTATTGTGATAATTTCATAGACTGGAAAATGAGGTTGGTATCTCAGCGACTGTTCCTTGTATGGTTCTTATTCTATCTCCATCATTTTCTGTCTGGTATGTATGAAGGATGTCCTTCTAGGCTCAGTTCTTGAATACATACCATTGTGTGCCTTTTGGCTATTAATTTTACTTTGCGCCGACTTCAGTTTCACAGGGAAAAATCATTTCCACTGAATTGGTGGCTTTTAATGACTGTGTTGACATCAAGAACCAGATGACTCAAAACACTCCATCACACCAGATCATATCAGATGACATGAAGCGTTGATGATTTCCATGGAGCACATCTCCCCCATATGTCGTACACTCCCCTTGTTATTGAATTTTCACAGCAGTAGTGTGTAGGTTGGCAAAAGAAAAAGCAGAAAGCACTGAAAGCAAGAATATGATAAATACAGGATGAATAAATACAGTACTACTACTACAGAGTACTACTACAGTACTACTACTAACCTTCTTGGATAGAAAAAGAGAGTAAAGGTATACCATCCAAAATAGAAAAACAGTCTTTCATTTCGTTTAGGTTAAAATGAATACATTATGTACATTATGTTCACTGCATGTAAATATGCATTTTACCTATACACGTGATCAGTTCCATTTGGCATGGACTGATACCTGCTTCATTGACATTCTGAACAGGTTAATTTGTGAATAACTTGAGAAGGTCACAAATTGTTCAACACTGACATTCCTCTGTGCCTAGTGAGTTTGTCTTCTTGCTGTGGACCCACCACACGCGGGGATGAGCATTGGGGTAGGGTGCAATACAGGCCAGGCGGCAGGCAAAAGAGGGGACCGGGACGTGTTGGCTTCCGGCATTGCAGATTGGCCCTCGGAACATGGAATGTCAACTCTCTGGCAGGGAAGAATCCTGAGCTGGTGCGGGAGGTGGAGCGGTACCAACTAGATATAGTTGGGTTCACCTCCACACATAGCGCGGTACCAAATTCTTGGATAGGAACTGGACTCATTACTTTTCCAGAGTTGGCCAAGGTGACAGGCGCCGGGCAGGTGTGGAGATACTCACAAGTCCCCGGTTGAGCGCTGCCATGTTTGAGTTCTCCCCGGGGAATGAGAGGGTCACCTCTATATGACTGCGAGTCGCTGGGGGGAAGGCTCTGACTGTTGTGTGTGCTTATGCACCAAATAGCAGTTTGGAGTATCCGGCTTTCTTGGAGTCTCTGGGTGGTGTCCTGGATAGGGCTCTGCCTTTGGACTCTATAGTTCTGCTGGGGGACTTCAATGCTCATGTGGGCAATGATGGAGAAACCTGGAGGGGTGTGATTGGGGGGGAACGGCCTCCCCAATCTGAACCCGAGCAGTGCCTTGTTATTGGACTTCTGTGCGAGTCATGGATTGGCCATAACAAACACCATGTTCGAACATAAGGTCATTCATAAGTGTACTTGGTACCAGAACACCTTAGGCCAAAGATTGATGATAGACTTTGTGGTCATATCATCCGATCTGTGGCCGTATGTTTTGGACACTCGGGTAAAGAGAGGAACAGAGCTGTCAACTGATCACCACCTGGTGGTGAGTTGGATCAGATGGCAGGGAAGGCTGCCGGACAGACCTGGCAAACCCAAATGTGAGGGTGAACTGAGAATGTCTGGTAGAAGGCCCCTGTCCATGAGGTCTTCAACTCCCACCTCCAGAAGAAGTTCTCGTGTATCCCGACGGAGGCTGGGGAGATGAAATCTGAGTGGGCCATGTTCAAAGCCACTATTGCAGATGCGGTAGGCAGGAGCTGTGGTCATAAGGTCATTTGTGCCTGTCGAGGTGGCAACCTAAGAACCCGCTGGTGGATACCGGCGGTGAAGGAAGCCATCAGGCTGAAGAAGGAGGCCTTTCAGACTTGGTTGGCCCAGGGGTCTCCTGAAGCAGCAGACAGGTACCGGGGGGCCAGAAGGGCTGCAGCTTCGGTGGTCATTGAAGCAAAAACTTGGGTGTGGGAGGAGTTCAGTGAGGCTATGGACAAGGACTTTCGGTTGGCCTCAAGGAAGTTCTGGCAAACCATCCGGTGACTCAGGAAAGGGAAGCAGGGCTTGACTCAGGCTGTGTTCAGCCGGGGAGGGGAACTGTTGAACTAGACTAGAAGTGTTGCAGCTCCATTTTCAGCACCCTTCTCTAAACATACCCAGTATCTCTCCTCCATACATCCAAACCATCTCAATCTTGCCTCTCTTACTTTGTCTCCAAACCATCCACCCTGAGCTGTCCCTCTAATATACTCATTCCTAATCATGTCCTTCGTCACTCCCAATGAAAATCTTAGCATCTTCAACTCTGCCACCTCCAGCTCCAGCTCCACCTCCTGTCTTTTTGTCAGTACCAGTGTCTCCAAACCATACAACACAGCTGGTCTCATTACCATCTTGTAAACCTTCCCTTTAACTCTTGCTGGTACCCTTCTGTCAGAAATCTCTCCTGACCCTCCTCCAACCACTCCTTCCTGCCTGCACTCTCTTCTTTACCTCTCTTCCACACTCCCCATTACTTTGAACAGTTGACCCCAAGTACTTAAACCTATACACCTTCATCACTTCTACTCCTTGCATCCTCACCATTCCGCTGTCCTCCCTGTCGTTCACTCATAGGTATTCCGTCTTACTCCTACTGATTTTCATTCCTCTTCTCTCCAGTCCATACCTCCCCTTCTCCAGACTCTCCTCAAACTGCACCCTACTCTTGCTACAGATCACAATGTCATCTGCAAACATTGTAGTCCGCAGAGACTCCTGCCTGATCTCATCTGTCAACCTGTCCTTCATCATTGCAAATAAATGACTCAGAGACGATCCTTGATGTAATTCCGCCTCCACCTTTAACCCATCTGTCATTTCAACTGCACACCTCACCACTGTCACACTGCCCTCATACATATCCTGCACCACTCCTACATACTTCTCTGCCACTCCCAACTTCCTCGTACAATACCACACCTCATCTCTCATCATATGCTTTCTCTAAATCCACAAAGACACATTGTAACTCCTTCTGACCTTCTCTATACTTCTTCAACATTCTCAAAGCAAACATCGCATCTGTAATGCTCTTTCATGGCATGAAACCATACTGCTGCTCGCTAATCATCACCTCTCCTCTTAACCTAGCTTCTATTACTCATTCCCCTAACTTCATGCTGCAGTTCTGCACATCACCCTTATTCTTGAAAATCGGTTACCCGTATGTTACTTCTCCACTCCTCAGGCATCCTCTCACTTTCCAAGATTGTGTTGAAAACTCCACTGCCATCTGTCCTAAACAATTCCATGCCTCCACAAGTATGTCATCTGGACCAACCGCCTTTCCACTCTTCATTCTCATCATAGCTGCACTCACTTCTTCCTTGCTAATCTACTTCACTTGCTGATTTACTATCCCCACATCACCTGACCCTCTCTCTCTCTCTCATTTTCTTTCTTCATCAGCCCCACAAAGTACTCCTTCCACCTTCTCAACACACACTCCTCGCTTCTCAGCACATTTCCATCTCTATCCTTGATCACCTTACCTGCTACACATCCTTCCCAGCATGGTGCCTCTGTCTAGCCAATTGGTACAAGTCCTTTCCTCCTTCCTTAGTGTCTAACCTCTCATACAACTCACCTTATGCCTTTTCCTTTGCCACCTCTCTCTTCATGTTACACTGCATCTCCTTGTACTCCTGTCTACTTTCTTCATCTCTCTGACTATCCCACTTCTTTGCCAACCTCTTCCTATGAATACTTTGTTGTACTTTCTCATTCCACCAAGTCCCCTTTGCTTCGTTTCTCTGTCCAGATGACACACCAAGTACCTTCCTAGCTGTCTCCCTCACTATTTCTGCAGTGGTTGCCCAGCCATCCGACAACTCTTCACTACCACTCAGTGCCTGTCTCAACCCCCCCCCCCCTTAACTCCACACAACAGTCTTCCCTGTCCAACTTACACCACTTCATCCTTGGCTCTGTCTTTACTCTCTTCCTCTTTTTGGTCTCCAAAGTTATCCGATAGACCACCATTTGATGCTGCCTAGCTACATTTTCCCCTGTCACCACCTAGCAGTCTTCAATCCCTTTCACATTGCACCTCCTACATAAGACATAGTCCACCTGTGTGTACTTTCCTCAACTCTTATATATTACCCTGTGTTCCTCCCTCATCTTGAAATATGTATTCACCACAGCCATTTCCATCCTTTTTGTAAAATCCACCACCATCTGTCCTTCCACATTCCTCTCCTTGATACCATACCTACCCATCACCTCCTCATCACCTGTTCCCTTCAACAACATGCCCATTGAAGTCTGCTCCAATCACCACTCTCTCCTTCTTGCGTACACTCTCCACCACTTCATCCAACTCACTCAAGAATGCTTCTTTCTCTTCCATCTCACAACCAACATGAGGGGCATATGCGCTGATAAAATTCATCAACACACCTCTAATTTCCAGCTTCATACTCATCACTCTGTCCAACACTCGCTTCACCTCCAACACACTCTTGACATAATCTCCCCTCATACTCTCCCCTTCCCATTTGCACCATGGTTGAAGAGTTTGAACCTTCATCCGATGCTCCTGGCCTTATTCCCCTTCCACCTGGTCTCTTACACACACAGTATACCTACCTTCCTTCTCTCCATCATATCAGCTAGCTCTCTCCTTTTACCAGTCATAGTGCCAACCTTCAAAGTTCTGACTTTCACCATCACACTCTTACTCTTCCTCCTCTCCCGCTGCCTCTGGACATGTCTCCCCCTTCTTTTCTCCTTCACGCAACAGTAGCATAGTTTCCACCGGCACCCTGCTGGCCAACAGTACTGGTGGCAGTCGTTGGTAACCTGGGCCTCAACCAATCCGGTATGGAAACCTGATTTATGATCCGCATATTTAATTTGGCAAATATTATATGCCAGATGCCCTTCCTGATGCAACCCCCCCCCCCCCCATTTATCCGGGCTTGGAACCAGCACTAAGAATGCACTGGCTTTTGCATCCTCAGTGGTTGGGTTAACAGGAATAAAAATACAAAATGGAATAATGTACTACAATGGTAGAAGATAGAGCAGTCTGTGCGACACATTAAAATGTCCACCCACTTTTTCTGAAGAGTATAGCCATGTTATCACTCCAGTCCTAATCATTGTTGACTTGCACCTCTAAGAACTTGTCTGTGTCAGTTTGTTCAAACTCCTGTTCCTGGTTTGTGATGACAGCGGCTTCTTACTGTGTCTGAAGTCCATTACAAGCTCTCCAGCACACTTTAGTATACTTCCTCCATCCCTTATGTGATGTAACCAACAAATGAAGAATCATCTGTGAACTTCTGGAGGTGGCACAAACCAGAGTTGAAACTGAACTTAGATTTGTATAGGATAAACAGTGAAGGTGGGTAGACACCCATTTTGTTCCCAAGCTACCTCTAGTTTACCAATGGCAACTGATGGAAGTTGGAATTTAAAGTTCCTCATTCTCTCCTTCATCTTCTCTCCCACTCATTTGTGTCTCCTATATGCCAGTGGTGTTGGTGATAGATTCTTCAGCCCCAGGTCAGCTTGTGCCTTAGGGGGTCAGCTGCTCGAGAGAAGGACAACATACTGTAATATAATAGCCAAGTCTGATATGAAAAGATAAAACAAAAGCAGAAATCAAGCAAATGTTGCACTACTGATGCTATCCGTAATTTATTTCTACAGGGAACATTGTATTGGTTTATAACTATAGTGTAAGCTTCCACTTGCGGGTGTAAATTTCACAATCTACACACATGTTGCCTTTTCAGGCTGGCGGTTATGTATGGCTGTGCATTGATGCTCACACACTAGAGCTTGTTAGGCATAGATGTGGCTTGTTTACCAGCTGGACTGCTTTTGGCTCTTTATACCTTGGGACCAATGTTTAATCCTTACCCATTTACTCCAACAGTTACTGTTGCCCATAGAAATGGTACCAGGGAAAAATACCCCCCCCCACACACACTACACACTCTCACTTGATAGCCAATAATGCTTTCCCTACTGTATGATGCTGTACCTTGCTGTTAGTAAATTGGACTGGGTCCCATTTTAATATAGCTGATAGATGATTATATATATAACTATCAACCTCCCTTAACAAGGTCTGACAATGTCTTAATTATGATCATTATAACAAAACGGCATGGCAATCCATGCTTGCTATGAGTTCAACTCAAGATCATATTACATTGCACAGTTAACGGCTTCTTTGCCCATCATAAGCAAAAATAGAATACAACTGAATACAACCATAGCAACTACATATTGGAGAAATAAGTAGCAAGCAGATTTCTTTAGTGCTCTATTTAATTCTTTAGGAAATAAAGGTACATAAATGTAGCACTGGAGGTCCCTCTGATAGACTGAGATATGAAGGCTCAGTGCAAATTGTATTGGAAGTTTTCATCATATACTTGAAGGGTCTCAGTTAAATGCACTGAGTGGGACAATATTTTTAAGGAGGTCACTGGTTAATTTAGATTAGATTAGAAGAAACTTTAATTATCCCTGCAGGGAGTTTGATTGGTGCAGCAGCAGAAGAAACGTGTGCCCTAGATCAAATCCTGAATTCTCTTCTCAGTTCTGTCATAGCTTCTGTTTTGGAAGAATAGTGAAAAAGGCATCTTTGGTTGTTTGCTTGCTTGTTTTTTTGGTGTAATTTTACCAAGCTTTTTTTTCTTTTTCTTTTCACTTTCATACCCTCTCCCTTGAACTGATTCTACCCAAAGTATTACCAGAATTCGGTCTAAAATTAGCAACCCAATATGAAACCAAAGTGTTTTGCTGGAAATTGAGCAGAGTTGGTAAAGTTTTAATTGTTATGCTTGGGGAATCATTTGCTTTTGTCTTGCAACTTGTCAGGAGCTTAGTCTGACACTTGTTTGTTGTTCATTTATGGATTTAAGGTTCAGTTTACACAATACTTGCTAAGTACCTCCTAGCATGTGGTGGCTATTTTACTTTGTTGACCGAATACTTTGATATCAGTACTTGAATATTAATGTATTTGATTATCATGTGGGAATGTATTTCCATCAACTTCTTATGTTTTGTATCTAAATGGGAATGTCAATAATATGGTCAGCTGAAAAAGTTTTCCATCTTGTTTGTCTATCTGTCTCTCCATTTCTCTCTCATGCTCTTTATCTCGAGTAAGGGGGCCTCTGTCCTCAGCCCCTATTCTCAGAGCATTCCTGTTGGGTGCAGGCTGCATCACAGAGCCCTTCCACTTCAACTACCGATGTACTACCTTTAACCTACAGAAACTCAAAACGTTGTGTATGTGTGTGTACACAATTCACTTCATCAAAGTGCTGATGTGCCGAGAAAAGAAACCAGTGTCTATGACAACAACAGTGCGTGGGATGGATGGGTGGATAAAGTGCACAAGGGTTAAAATGAAAGGAAGAGTAAATCCCACACAGGTCTTCATAATATTCCTATCTCAGTTCAAAAAATTACATACTTCTGGTGTATGGAGTACAGGTCCTTAAACACCGGACACCAACCACTCTGATTTGAGAAAAAGGTGTTATGACTAAAATTTACTCTCAATCAAAAACATAAAATATTACAACTCATCCTCTATTTATAAATTTAAAAAAAGATTGCCTTCATTTTACAATAAAACCATGCCCCAGTTTACTACATAGAGATGAATGCTTCGTTTCTATGAGTGTGATGTTTTTCAGGTCGCATGCAAAACCATCTTTATATGTTCAGCAAAAGCTCTGTTTTTCTGTCCATCTATATCCAAAACAGGCATCTTCATCTCATTATGCTGCTGGAACTAGAAAATGTATATGTATGCAGAACTAAGCCAATTGGGTGAGGGTTGAAGGCTGTCTTCCTTGAGCAACCTAATTCCCCCTACCACAGCATCTTAGTTGATTGGCTTGAAGAAAAATTTCACTGTCATTATTGCGGATGTTATGTTGGTCTTGAATGTTACTTGAATTTATAGAAACAAACAAAAACTGGCTTAGAAAAGGCCATTAATGTAATTCTACTATTACTACTACTATGTTCGACTGCTGCTGTTAGGGGTCGCCACAGCGGATCATCCGTTTCCATCTCTTCCTGTCCTCTGCATCTTCCTCTGTCACACCAGCCACCTGCATGTCCGCCCTCACCACATCCATAAACCCGCCTCTTTGGACTTCCTCTTTTCCTCTTCCCTGGAAGCTCCATATATACCCAGCTCCAATATACCCAGCATCTCTCCTCCACACATGTCCAAACAATCTCAATCTTGCCTCTCTTACTTTGTCTCCAAACTGTCCAAGCTGAGCTGTCCCTCTAATATACTCATTCCTAATCCTGTCCTTCTTCGTCACTCGCAATGGAAATCTTAGCATCCTCAACTCTGCCACCTCCAGCTCCACCTCCTGTCTTTTTGTCTGTGCCACCATCTCCAAACCATATAACATAGCTGGTCTCACTACCATCACCTTCCCTTTAACACTTCTGGTACCCTTCTGTTGCAAATCACTCCTGACACTCTTCTGCACCCACTCCACCCTGTCTGTGCTCTCTTCTTCTCCTCTCATCCACACACCCCGTTACTTTGAATAGTTGACCCCAAGTATTTAAACTCATATGCCTTCATTACCTCCCCTCCTTCAATCTTGACCATTCCGCTGTCCTCCCTCTCATTCATGCATATGTATCCTGTCCTGCTCCTACTGACTTTCATTCCTCTTCTCTACAGTGCATACCTCCACCTCTCCAGGCAGTCCTCAACCTGCACCCTACTCTTGGTACAGATCACAATGCCATCCGTGAACACCATAGTCCACGGAGACTCCTGCCTGATCTCCTCCATCAACCTGTCCATCATCATTGCAAACAAAAAAGGGCTCAGGGCCGATCCACAATGTAATCCCATCTCCATCTTGAACCCATCCGTTATTCCAACCACACACTTCACCACTGTCACACTGCCCTCATACATATCCTGCACCACTCCTACATCATCATCATCCTTCGAGCGCAGTCAAACAAAATTTGTGAATTCATGCTTGTCGTTTACTGATAGTAGACCAAGGTCACAACTCCTATGGTACCCAGTTTCTGTCTGGGTTGGTCCCATAGCCTTTACCCCTCCCAGGGTGACTACAAGGCAGTAGAACTACTGCCACTCGTACATACTTCTCTGCTATTCCCGATTCCCTCATACAATACTGCACCTCCTCTCTCAGCACCCTGTCATATGCTTTCGCTGAATCCACAAATTCACATGTAACTCCTTCTGACCTTCTGTATACTTCATCAATTTTCTCAAAGTAAACATCACATCTGTGGTGCTCTTTCATGACATGAAACCATACTGCTGCTCGCTAATCATCACCTCTCCTCTTAACCTAGCTTCTATTACTCTTTCCCCCTAACTTCATGCTGCGGCTGATCAACTTTATACCTCTGTAGTTGCTACAGTTCTGCACATGACCTTTATTCTTTAAAATCGGTACCAGTATGCTTCTTCTCCACTCCTCGGGCATCCTCTCACTTTCCAAGATTGTGTTCAACAATCTTGTTAAAACCTCCACTGCCATGTCTCCTAAACACCTCCATGCCTTCACAGATATGTCATCTGGACTGACCGCTTTTCTACTCTTCATCCTCTTCATAGCTGCCCTCACTTCCTCCTTGCTAATCCTCCGCATTTCCTGATTCACTACTGCCACATTATCCAACCTTCTCGCTCCCTCATTTTCTTCATTTATCAGCCCATCAAAGTACTCCTTCCAACTTCTCAACACACTCTCCTCACTTGTCAGCACATTTCCATCACTATCCTTGATCGCCCTAACCTACTGCACATCCTTCCCAGGTCAGTTCCTCTGTTTAGCCAATCGGTACAAGTCCTATTCTCCTTCCTGTGTCTAACCTCTCATACAACTCACCATATGCCTTTTTATTTGCCTTCACCACCTCGCTCTTTGCTTTACACCACATCTCCTTTTACTCCTCCCTACTTTCTTCATCTCTCTGACCATCCCACTTCTTCTTTGCCAACCTCTTCCTCTGTATACTTTGCTGTACTTCCACATTCCACCACCAAGTCTTCTTGTCTTCCTTCCTCTGTCCAGATGACACACCAAGTACCTTTGTAGCTGTCTCCCTAACTATTTCGGCAGTGGTTGCCCAGCCATCTGGTAATGCTTCACTACCACCCAGTGCCTGTCTCACCACCCCCCCCCCAACTTCACACAACAGTCTTCCTTCTTCAACTTTCACCATTTGATCATTGGCTCTGCCTTCACGCTCTTCCTCTTCTTGATCTCCAAAGTCATCCTACAGACTACCATCCAATGCTGCCTAGCTACGTTTTCCCCTGTCACCACCTTGCAGTCTCCAATCCCTTTCAGATTACGCCTCCTGCATAATATATAGTCTACCTGTGTGCACTTTCCTCCACTCATATATGTCGCCCTGTGTTCCTCCCTCTTCTTGAAATATGTATTCACCACAGCCATTTCCATCCTTTTTGTAAAATCCACCACCATCTGTCCTTCCACAGTCCTCTCCTTGGCACCATACCTACCCATCACCTCCTCATAACTTCTGTTCCCTTCACAAACATGCCCACTGAAGTTTGCTCCAATCACTACTCTCTCCTCCTTGGGTACATGCTCCACCACTTCATCCAATTCACTCAAGAATTGTTCTTTCTCTTCCATCTCACACCCAACTTGCAGGGCATATGCGTTGATAACATTAATCAACACACCTTTGCTTTCCAGCTTCATACTCATCACTCTGTCCAACACTCTCTTCACCTCCAACACACTCTTGACATACTCTTCCTTCAGAATTACCCCTACCCTATTTCTCCTCCCATTTGCACCATGGTAGAAGAGTTTGAACCCACCTCTGATGCTCCTGGCCTTACTTCCCTTCCACTTGGTCTCTTGTGCACACAGTATACCTACCTTCCTTCTCTCCATATCAGTCAGCTCTCTCCCTTTACCAGTCATAGTTCCGACTTTCACCTCCACTCTCTTACCCTTCCTCCTCTCCCC
This sequence comes from Lampris incognitus, assembly GCF_029633865.1. Taxonomy (NCBI): domain Eukaryota; kingdom Metazoa; phylum Chordata; class Actinopteri; order Lampriformes; family Lampridae; genus Lampris; species Lampris incognitus. The sequence continues at coordinate 52,863,693 of NC_079216.1, read as the reverse complement.
CTGGCTCTGGACATGCCTTCCCCGTCTCTTTACCCTTTGCCCAAGAGTAGTATAGTTTCCACCAGCACCCTGCAGGCCAACAGTACTGGTGGCATTTGTTGGTAACCTGGGTCTCGACTGATCCGGTATGGAAATCTGATTTATGACCTGCATATTTTATTTGGCAAAGGTTTAACGCCGGATGCCCTTCCTGATGAACCCCCCCCCCCCATTTATCCAGTCTTGGGACCAGCACCAAGAATGTACTGGCTTGTGCATTCTCAGTGGCTGGGTTTAGAAAATGCCATTCTGCTTACAGTAAAATTCTGACTAGGTTCAGCCATTCCTACAATACCCAGAATTCATTGTGAATGCCAAGGTCTGAGACCCAACCACCCCAGAACCAAAGCATCACCCTGGGACTCGCACATTGTTATGGTTATATTATTGATCACAGTCAGTGTTACTGTGGTGGAGTTGGGTGTGGGCCAGCTGTGAGAAGCTGGGCTCTCCAACACAGAGACATGGATAATGATGGCTATTGGGGGTGCTGCAATAGCCCATTTATTAAAACCACAAAGACATTTAAAAAGACCAGGGTTAAAAAAAAGAAGTTAAAACAAAGATTAAAAACAAAAGGTTTTCTGTAAAGTATTTTGTCGGGGAGAGAGCTATGCAGGTATAACATCCCTGCAGCTACAGCTCTTTGCATCTTTAGTTGTGTCTCAAACTGCTCCCTTGTTCAGTTCACAGTGAAATCATTACACAGTGCATTGGATTTTGACCACTAATTTGGATACTGCTTTGTGTCACGACAGGAGCAGGAATTGAGGACCCAAATGCAGACAGCGGAGACAGGCTGGTCTAGAACAATGCTTTAATAAAGCAAACAAACTAGATACTGGCAGCAAGGAAGTCTCGAGACGAGACATGACACAGCCAGCTACCAAAAATTAAACTTAACGATCTGACAAAGAGTCAGGGCAACCCGGGGAAATATAACTGTTGGGGCACCGATCGGGGAAATTGGGAACAGGTGAGCAAGGCAGGATAGGAACAGGAATGTCAAGCCAACCAGGGAATAGGGAACATGAGACCAAAGCAGGGGCAGGAACAGGCATGGCAAGCCAATCAAGTAATGGGGGACAGGTGAGCAAAGCAGGGCAGAAACACAACCATGACACTTTGATGAACACTGAGACACCCTGATAATCCATTGACGTGTGACACAACTGCAAAGCAGTACAATATGATAATGTAATCAACAACCGTTTGTTGGCAGGATTGTTTGCCATGACTAGGAGCTAGTGAGCATTTCTTCTACCAGGCAATATTTTCAATTTTGTACTGTATGGTTTTTATTTGTGCATGTTGTATCTTCAGCTCATAAAAAGTGCAACACAATTGTGAAATATTACATGATCATTCCATTACATCAACATTTCAGTTCTCACCTGGTATGGAACTTTTGTATTATTTTCCAACTATTGTTAACTTCAATGCTTTTTGTAATATAGTGATTGTGTTAATTTTCATGCATTATGTTGATTTAACTAATTAAAATTACCAAAACCAGCCAAAAACCATGGCTCCTGTCATGTTGTGCATTCATTATGTAGTCTTGTGCACTATGCTTTCTTGCTCAGGCTTAATACGTACATGGTTACTGCATTTAGGTCTACACATTAAGGCAAAATGTATTAATTTCATTTTCATTGGTTTTGAAGACAACTCTGGTTTTCTGACACAATGTGCTTGTTCTTGCTTTTGCAAGTCCTTTGCAAGGAGAAAAGCTGCCTGAGCAAGAGTGGAAAAACGTTTTGCAAGCTATAAATTGCTAGTCATGCACAGCCAACCCTATATCATGTTAGCACAGATTACACACAAGATATAGGTCTGGAAAAGCTGCTGTTGGTATGAGTTTAGAGCACAAGTTTTGTACCGGGCCAATCAGTGAACTGTTAGGGTGGTTTAGAGAGGACAACCAGTGAACAGCATTGCTATTGTTTTTGTTTTCCAAATTTGATGCTGCTCATTGGTCATCATCTTTCTAATCTCTCCCCATAGTTTGTTGATTGGCTTAACTTCCTGCTGCTGGACACAATTAATTCTCAGTGGATCCTTTCCAGACTAATATCTTGCAACAAAAAAAAAAAATAATAATAATAATAATGATAATGAATAAAATAAAATAAAATAACTTGCAAGATTTAGACTGGCTGTGATTGAGGCTAATAATTTGCTGGCAGATGAAGTTAAGTAATGTAACATGACAAGCCATTTCATCCCTGGGTCAACTTTTAATGTAATTACGTAAATGCAATGTTATTGTACTCTGTTCTTTTCCTTTGATTTGTTTACTCTATAGCCATGGGTTTACATGGATCTTGACTCACAAAAATGTAGTTGTGAACTTTATTTTCAATATTTCAAGTACTCAGACATACAATAAAAATACAGGTTGACAGAACAAGAAGCTCCACTGCTGCTAAATAAGGGGAATATGCTCCTTTTTTTCATTAAAGAAACAGCTAATTCTAATAAAACTAGGATTTTGTGCTAAAACCTCACAATTTCCATGGCATGCAGAGTTCACATGCACACTGTTTATTCCTGTAGTGGACTGACACCTGGACCAGCTGGCATATGGCCGCCTCAAGGAAAAAAATGTCCTTTTACCTTTTGTCATCTTTTCTCTTCTAACTATTCTCTTCTTTTCACTGCCTTCGCTCCTCTTCACTTGTCTCCTCTATGTTCACTTCCATGTTGTCAATCTCGGCTCATGTTTAATGGGTGTCTTTTTTTTCTTTTTCTTTTTTTTGTGGAGTATAACTGAATGAATGGTTGCACTTCTCTAGCCTTTGACACAAAGTGCTTAAATTTGGCAGAATCAGTGCCATGCTCAAGGCATATGAGCATCATTTTATCTCTCCGGTTGAGCAGTAACTGAAGTCTTAGCTCTTTCTGAGTCCTTGACACAGTCAACCATTGCCAGCTGCCCAGCTGTCTTAGCTTTCTGTGAGAACTATATTTATAAACACAAGTATTTTGACCCAAGCTGGAATCTTAAGACTTGTTCATTGTATTTTCACTTTCCATGTTATGTGAGATATTTTATATGGTGTAACTAAGCTCCGCCTGTATGTCACCTGGACATTAATGAATGACATAATTATATGTAATTATATTGAATGTGAAGTACAAAGTAAAAACATTTCTAAATGAGTTATAATAATAATAATAATAATTCATAATAAATGGATTACATTTATGTAGCACTTTATAAAATCTTGTTTGTTCATATGGATTATTTAGAAAATCCCTCGACTGAGAAAATGTATGTGGAACCACAGAAGGAATATTAAGACATTTAAGTGCCGTCTATTCTTTTCTTGAATAACTCGTGTAAGAACTGGGGAAGGGAGCTGAAGTTGTCCTTCATCCTCAGCCAGGGGATTATATATATTTAAACATTGTCTAAACAATCACCTCATTTAGATATGACTCAGTGACTTACCTTTCCTATGTTTAAGCTTTTGAATATTATATATTCAAAGAGATGGGAACGGATTATCCACTGTGGTGACCCCTAACGGGAGCAGCCGAAAGAAGAAGAATATTATATACTGGGTTATCCTGACCTCTTTTCGTTTCAATATTTTTTTTTCTTTCTTGACTTCTGTTCTACTCAGTTATATTATCACAATTCCTCTGGCAGTTTATTTGATTATCATCTTATTTTAATGTGCTTTAATCCTATTATTTCTCATTGTGTTCCCCTACAGATGCTCGAGCTGACCGTGCAGAGAGAAGAAAGCTCTTCAGAAATTATACCGTTGGTTCTTATGACAGCTTTGATGCCTCCAGGTAAACGCATACAGTTCTTTCATTGCTATATTGTACAACTTTGTGGAGAGTAGAGAGAGGCCTCAGTACCTGCATTTAGACCATATTAGCCCAAAACACCACTGGAACACAAAATAAATAAAAAGGATTTTGGTTGAAACATTTGTAACAGTGAAACACAGAAACCCTCTCTTGACTGAAAAAAAAACACTTAGTGCAGACGACTGAAAAATTAAAAGAAAAACCTGAATGCTTGACCCCTTCCGGGGCTCTGTTATGCTGTGGGGGCATTTTCCTGGGATGGTTTGGATCCACTTGTCCCCTTAGAGGGAAGGGCCACTACAAATCAATACAAAGTTATTCTGAGTGATCACCTTTCATCCTATGATGAAGCATTTCTATCATGATGGGCATGGTCTCTTCCAGGATGACAATGCCCCCATCCACAGGGCATGAGGAGGTCACTTAATGGTTTGATGAGGATGAAAATGATGTAAATCATATGCTATGGCCTTCACAGTCACCAGATCTCAGCCCAGTTGAACACCTATGGAAGATTTTGGACCGACGTGTTAGACAGCACTCTTCTCCACCATCATCAAAACACCAAACGAGGGAATATCTTTTGGTAGAATGGTGTTCATTCCCCCAATAGAGTTCAGATACTTGTAGAATCTATGACAAGGAGCATTGAAGCTGTTCTGGAGGCTTGTGGTGGCCCAACACCTTACTAACACACTTTATGTTGATTGGTTTTTCCCTTAATTTGTCATCCGCCTGCATATGTTTCATGCAGTTAGGCTCACAGAGATACAATTGCCAATTACAATTACAATTACAAAGGTTTATGGGTCTCGAATGAAATTGATCCTTTTCATTCATAGGAAGCAGGGAAGTAAAACATTATCAGTTGTTATTATAGTGTTTTTAATTGTCTCGTCAAAAAAGTTTGCTGCATTTTTGTTGCTGTGCTTTTTGATAGACTGTGGCTAACTCAAAACAGCGATCTTTTAGGTTGCTCCACCAGCTCCACCATCACAACACAGTTACTAAGTTGCTTCATTACCAAACAACTAGATATGTACTAATGCTGACTTATTGAATGTTGGCTGACCAAATTTCCAGGTTAGCTTTTCCTAGTAGCACTGTTCTGAGCAGGAAAACATCCATATGGTTGTTGAGCACCTCTGTGACTATCTATGCATGACTTGATAACTTCAAGTGGATAGAAGGTAATGGAATAGAGCAATGAATATATTTTTTGTCTTTGTGACTGTAATTGCAGTTGAATTTCACTAGTGAATGGAATTGACCTTTTGCAAAGTCCCGCCCCCCTTAGTAACTGCCTGTCAAGCATTTCAGAACTATCCAGAAAGTAGCCGGAAAACACCAAAACATGAAGGAAGAAATCAGCGCATTGTGTGGGTAAAAGTAACAGTAATAATACATTAGCTGTATTAGCTATCAATAATAGCTAGTAGCAAGCTTAGCTTGGAGCAGACAGGTATTTTTATTGATTTTGGATGGATTAAGCTGACCATGGGGTCTGCTATACTGCGAAATCTATTGCCGACATTGCACTTCTTGCGTTCTGGGTTTCGGTAAGGGAAAGAAAATTACACCCCCTCCAAACTTTTCAGATATCTAGTATCTGATTTGCAGATCCCATAGGCATACAGTTTCAGCATTTTTAAAGCTTGACGGACCATTGCTAAGGTAGGGTTGGACAAGCACCGTTCTGGGGCGGTACTTTGCAAAGGTCAATTGTCTTATGGTGTGCACACCAAAGGCAATAGCAAGTTTTAGCACAGCGCAAATCTATGAAAAGTGAATGGGAAGAGGCGATGTGGCACACAAACATATATGTATATATATATATATATACATATCATCTCATCTTCAACCACTTTTCTGGGGTCGGGTCCCAGTGGCAGCAAGCTAAGTAGGGCACTCCAGACGTCCCTCTCCCCAGCATTGCCCTCCAGCTCCTCCCGGGGGATCCCAAGGTGTTCCCAGGCCAGATTGGACATGTAGTCCCTCCAGCGAGTTCTGGGTCTACCCCAGGGTCTCCTCCCAGTTGGCCGTGCCCGGTAAACCTCCAAAGGAATGCGCCCAGGAGGCATCCTAATCAGATGCCCGAACCATCTCAACTGGCTCCTTTCGATGTGAAGGAGCAGCGGCTCTACTCCAAGCTCCCTCCGGCTGTCCAAGCTCCTCACCCTATCTCTAAGGTTGAGCCCAGACACCCTATGGAGGAAACTCATTTCAGCCGCTTGTATCCATGATCTCACCCTTTCAATCACTACCCAAAGCTCATGACCATAGGTGAGGATTGGAATGAAGATTGCCTTCTGGCTCAGCTTCTTCTTCGCCAAAATGGTCTGGTACAACATCCGCATTACTGCTGATGCTGCACCAATCCGCCTGTCAATCTCCCAATCCATCCTACCCTCACTTGTGAACAAGACCCTGAGATACTTGAACTCCTTCACTTGAGGCAACAACTTACCCCCAACCCGGAGGGAGCAATCCACCATTTTCCGGTAGAGAACCATGGCTCCATGTTGTTTTTTCGGGTTGGGACCGACTGGGCCCCATGGGCCAAGGCCTGGCCACCAGACACTTGCCGGCGAGCTCCCCTCCCAGGTCTGGCTCCAGGAGGGGGCCCTGGTTTCCCTTTTCCGGGCGAGATGCTGTAACTCTGCTGGTGTAAATTCACTGGGTTTTTTGGGAATCGCTCTTAGTCTGGCCCCTCCCCTGGGGCCAATTTGCCTTGGGAGACCCTACCAGGGGCTATTTCCCCGGACAGCACAGCTCCCAGGATCATCAGGACACACGAACCCCTCCACCATGTTAAGGTGATGATTTTCCTCTGAGAATAGTCACCTTAATATATATATGCCTTCACCTGAAACGAGTAAAGCACAAGTTAATACAAAGATAGTATATACACAAAATGTCACTATTTCCATATTCAAATGTGAGGCTGCACCCTAGATGACAACACTATTTGGTGCTCTATAGTGTCCCTTGGCAAGATTTTCTGTTGTTCGGTGGCACAGCGTAGCTGAGACGGCCGCAGAAGAATTCTGTTGCTTTTTGCCAGAACTGCTTCCGGGTTGACAAACAGAGCTGCTGGTTCCCGGAACCGCTGCCGAATTGACTGAGTGGAGCCACCATGCTTTACCCTTTCCAGATATTGACAGCTGGGTAGACTGTGCCCGGGGATTTGAATTCAGAGTTACCTTCTCCTAGCCTTTGCCTAAAGAGGCATCAATCCACAAGGCAGCAGGTGGATTTGAAATCAGAGTTCCCTTCTCCTATCCCAATGTGTTGGCTGGACTGGGCACCATGGAAAGTACCATACAGGCATGCAGGAGGACCAGACCCAGCAGTAGGGATGTCATCTTTAGCCAAAGGGCCCTTGCTGAAGTAAGGTGCTACCCCTTTACAGCCTGTGGTTGCAGTTTAGCATCTTAACCAGGATGTAGTACAACAATCTGCTATTTCACGCTGAGATGCACTAAATGTCAGATATGCGCTGTGTCATTTGAGCAACTCGAGCAACGATTTCGCTTGTAATGAACCGATCAGCTTAAAGCATGGCTACTAGAATGTCTCTCCCTCTCAAAGACAGTTGGAGACTGAGGGACTTGGTTAAGTCCATCCATCCATTATCTGAACTGCTTATCCTGCTCTCAGGGTCGTGGGGATGCTGGAGCCTATTCCAGCAGTCATTGGGCAGTAGGCGGGGAGACACCCTGGACAGGCCGCCAGGCCAGACTTGGTTAAGTGTATATGCATACACTACCGTTCAAAAGTTTGGGATCACCCAAACAATTTTGTGTTTTCCATGAAAAGTCACACTTATTCACCACCATATGTTGTGAAATGAATAGAAAATAGAGTCAAGACATTGACAAGGTTAGAAATAATGATTTGTATTTGAAATAAGATTTTTTTTACATCAAACTTTGCTTTCGTCAAAGAATCCTCCATTTGCAGCAATTACAGCATTGCAGACCTTTGGCATTCTAGCTGTTAATTTGTTGAGGTAATCTGGAGAAATTGCACCCCACGCTTCCAGAAGCAGCTCCCACAAGTTGGATTGGTTGGATGGGCACTTCTTTGAGCAGATTGAGTTTCTGGAGCATCACATTTGTGGGGTCAATTAAACGCTCAAAATGGCCAGAAAAAGAGAACTTTCATCTGAAACTCGACAGTCTATTCTTGTTCTTAGAAATGAAGGCTATTCCATGCGAGAAATTGCTAAGAAATTGAAGATTTCCTACACCGGTGTGTACTACTCCCTTCAGAGGACAGCACAAGCAGGGTCTAACAGGTACTATTTAATGAAGATGCCAGTTGGGGACCTGTGAGGCGTCTGTTTCTCAAACTAGAGACTCTAATGTACTTATCTTCTTGCTCAGTTGTGCAACGTAGCCTCCCACTTCTTTTTCTACTCTGGTTAGAGCCTGTTTGTGCTGTCCTCTGAAGGGAGTAGTACACACCGGTGTAGGAAATCTTCAATTTCTTAGCAATTTCTCGCATGGAATAGCCTTCATTTCTAAGAACAAGAATAGACTGTCGAGTTTCAGATGAAAGTTCTCTTTTTCTGGCCATTTTGAACGTTTAATTGACCCCACAAATGTGATGCTCCAGAAACTCAATCTGCTCAAAGAAGTGCCCATCCAACCAATCCAACTTGTGGGAGCTGCTTCTGGAAGCGTGGGGTGCAATTTCTCCAGATTACCTCAACAAATTAACAGCTAGAATGCCAAAGGTCTGCAATGCTGTAATTGCTGCAAATGGAGGATTCTTTGACGAAAGCAAAGTTTGATGTAAAAAGAATCTTATTTCAAATACAAATCATTATTTCTAACCTTATCAATGTCTTGACTCTATTTTCTATTCATTTCACAACATATGGTGGTGAATAAGTGTGACTTTTCATGGAAAACACAAAATTGTTTGGGTGATCCCAAACTTTTGAACGGTAGTGTATGTTTTGTTCTGGTTGATGGCAAAACAATATGCCATTGTTTTGCCATCAACCAGAATACAAAATCCTAGCTGCACAGCTAGGATGGGTTAAATGCAGAGGAAGAATTTCCCCATGGGGATCAATAAAGTAATAGAAAAAAAAAGAATAGAATGACATACAACTGTATGCTTTAGCATATATTCACTAGGAAAAAAAGCTAGCGCACTAATTAGCTAACATTAGCACATGCAAGTTAACATTAGCTAGGTAGCCACTGGTCTTAATGATGTCACCAAACTATTTTCACACTATTCATGCTATTTTCATTTGGTTTGTGCGAGCACTGAACACGATATTTGGCATGGTGTTCAGTGCTAATGTACTGTTAAAGGGAAATAATCATGATTTTCAACAATATCTCTCTCTCTCTCACTCTCTCTCTCTTTGTCTGTCTATCTATCTATCTATCTCTATCTTCATCTCCGTCTCCTTCTTTCGGCTGCTCCTTTTAGTGGTCACCACAGTGGATTATCTGTTTCCATCTCCTCCTGCCCTCTACATCTTTCTCTATCACCTGCATGTCCTCCCTCACCACATCCATAAACCTCCTCTTCAGCCTTTCTCTTTTCCTCTTGCTTAGCAGTTCCATCTTCAGCATCTCTCCTCTGCAAATATCCAAACTGTCTCAATCCCATCTCTCTTGCTTTGTCTCCAAACTGTCCAACCTGAGCTGTCTCTCTAATATATCCATTCCTAATCCTGTCCATCTTTGGCATTCCTAACAAAAATCTTAGTATCTTCAACCCTGCCACCTCCAGCTCTGCCTCCTGTCTTTTCATCATTGCCACCATCTCCAAACCATACAACATAGCTGGTCTCACTACAACTTGTAAACCTTACCTTTCACTCTTGCCGGTACCCTTCCGTCGCAAATCACTCCTAACCGTCTTCTCCACCAACTCCACCCTGCCTGCACTCTCTTCTGCAAGCACTCTCTTCTGCAATCCCCATTACTTTGAACAGTTGATCCCAAGTATTTAAACTCATTACTCATTCATCTTCGCCAACTCTACTCCTTGCATCCTCATCATTCCGCTGTCCTCCCTCTCATTCATGCATATGTATTCCATCTTGATCAGACTGACTTTCATTCCTCTTCTCTCCAGTGCATACCTCAACCTCTCCAGGCTGTCCTTAACCTGCTCCCTATTCTCACTACAGATCACAAAGTCTTCCGTGAACATCATACTCCACAAAGACTCCTGACTAATCTCTTCCGTCAACCTGTCCATGACCACTGCAAACAAGAAAGGGCTCAGAGCCAATCCTTGATGTAATCCCACCTCCACCTTGAAACCATCTGTCATTCCAACTGCACACCTCACCACTATCACACTGTCCTCATATATATAAATATCCTGCACCACTCCTACATATTTCTCTGCCACTCCCAGCTTTCTCATACAATGCCACACCTCCTCTCTCGGCACCCTGTCATTTGCTTTCTCTAACTCCACAAAGACACAATGTAACTCCTTCTGACCTTCTCTATACTTCTCCATCAACATTCTCAAAGCAAACATCACATCTGTGGTGCTCTTTCGTTGCATGAAACCATACTGCTGCTCGCTAATTATCACCTCTCCTCTTAACCTAGCTTCCACCATACTTTCCCATAACATCATACCGTGTCTGATCATCTATATACCTCTGTAATTACTACAGCTCTGCACATCACCCTTATTCTTGAAAATCTGTACCAGTATGCTTCTCCACTCATCTGGCATCCTCTCACTTTCCAAGATTGTGTTAAACAATCTAGTTAAAACTCCACTGCCATCTCTCTTTAACATCTCCATGCCTTCACAGTTATGTCATCTGGACCAACCGCCTTTCCACTCTTCATCCTCTTTATAGCTGCCCTCATTTCATCTTTGCTAATCCACCTAACTTCCTGATTAAATATTACCACATCATCCAACCTTCTCTCTCTTTAATTTTCTTCATTCATCAGACCCTCAAAGTACTCCTTCCACCTTCTCAACACACTCTCCTTGCTTGTCAGCACATTTCCACCTCTATCCTTGATCGCCCTAACCTGCTGCACATCCTTCTCAGCTCGATCCCTCTGTCCAGCAAATCAGTACAAGTCCTTTTCTCCTTCCTTAGTCCAACCTCTCATACCACTCACCATACGCCTTTTCATTTTCCTTTGCCTTTGACACCTCTCTCTTCTTTGCCTTACACTGCATCTCCTTGTACTCCTGTCTACTTTCTTCATCTCTCTGGCTATTCCACTTCTTTTTTCACCAACCTCTTCCTCCATTTACTTTCCTGTACTTCCTCATTCTACCACCAAGTCTCCTTGTCTTCCTTCATCTGTCCAGAAGACACACCAAGTACCTTCCTAGCTGTCTCCCTCACTATTTCTGCAGTAGTTGCCCAGCCAACTCTTCACTACCATCCAGTGTCTGTCTTAACTCCTCCCTGAACTCCACACAACAGTCTTCATTCTTCAATTTCTACCATTTGATCTTTGGCTCTGCCTTCACACTTCTTGATCTCCAAACTCATCCTACAGACCACCATCTGATACTGCCTAGCTACATTCTCCCCTGTCACCACCTTGCAGTCTCCAATCTCTTTCAGATTGCATTTCCTGCACAAGAGATATTCCACCTGTGTTTACCTTCCTCCACTGTTATACATCACACTGTGTTCCTACAGCCATTTCCATCCTTTTTGCAAAATCCACCACCATCTGTCCTTCCACATTCCTCTCATTGACACCATACCTACTCATCACCTCTGTTCCCTTCACCAATATGCCCATTGAAGTCTGATCCAATCAACACTATCTCCTCCTTGGGTACACTCTCCACCACTTCATCTAACTCACTCTAATATTCTTCTTCGCTTCCATCTCACACCCAACTTGCCGGGCATATACGCTGAAAACATTTATCGTCACACTGTCGATTTCCAGCTTCATACTCATCACTCTGTCTGACACTCTCTTTACCTCCAACACACTCTCGTACTCTTCCTTCAGGATTACTCCTACCATATTTTCCTCCCATCCACACCATGGTAAAACAGTTTGAATCCACTTGCGATGCTCCTGGTCTTACTCCCCTTCCACCTAGTCTCTTACACATAGTATATCTATCTTCCTTCCCTCCATCATATCAGCCAGCTCTCTCCCTTTACCCATCATAGTGTCCATATTCAAAGTTCCAGCTCTCATCTCGACACTTCTACACTTCCTTCTTTCCCACTGCCTCTGGGCATGCTTTCCCCCTCTCGTTCTCCTTCGCCCAAGGGTAGCATACTTCCCACCGGCACCCTGTTTGCCAACAGTACCAATGGTGGCCGTTGGTAACCCGAGCCTCAACTGGTCCGGTATGGAAATCTGATTTATGATCCGCATATTTTATTTGACAAAGATTTTACTCCGGTTGCCCTTCCTGACACAACCCTCCCCATTTATCCAGGCTTGGGACCGGCACTGGAAATGCACTGGCTTGTGCATCCCAGTAGATATTTAAATATATAAACCGATATGTTGTGGGGTTTAGCAGCAGCCATAATTGTGAGCAGTCTTTTGTTTGTCTCTGCCGAAATTGTCCAGAAAAGTTGGCAAATAATGAATGTGGAAACTGCAACCCTAACCAGTGATCAACTGTTAGATGAATTCTTCTCCTGGATCGCCACCTTGCCATGATGGAGAAGCTTGCATGTACTAATACTTCCTGATTTGCCACTACACATTTGGTAGACTACTTCGAAATAGAGTAGTGTGTACAATTAAACGTGAAGTCACCAGCGATGTCACTGCTGGACACTTTTCTGCACAACTTTGGCAGTGTTTCAGAGAGACACGGAAGACTGCTCAATATTGTCACTGTTAATGGAGTGTTATCCCTATGATATATATATATATATATATATATATATATATATATACACAGTTGCAATCAAAATTATTCAACCCCCACTTCAAATTAGGTTTATTGGCCAAATTTACAAACTGTCAGCTGTTTGCAATAAACAAATCAAACAAGAACAATTTAAATAGCTCAACACAACTTTGGGTTCGCGAAGCGAACCCTAGTTATATGAACAACGACAAAATGGCTGAGAGGGTTATTGCATTGTGACATCATCCACAATAGCTCGCTGGAAAAAAAGAAAAACGATGGAGGTGCATTCCCTGTGCCAATCCCGGACAATATGACCCCCTGTGGTCATATGCCCTCCCACCGACCCCGTATTGGCACGCCCACCGGAAGCGCTATTCCTCTTTGTAAGTCGAACCATCTCCACACCTGTGGCCCGGGTAGGAGGAGAACGGCTCTATTCTCAGCCATTTTGTCGTTGTTCATATAACTAGGGTTCGCTTCGCGAACCCAAAGTTACATTTCACGTACTCCAAAATGGCTGAGAGGGTTATTGCATTGAACAACGACAGGATTCGTGCCTCCGTTCCCTAGCCGTCCAATGAACCCTTCAAACCCCTGGTGGGAAGGGGTACGCGTTCTGATGAGAGCATCCTAAGAGGCCTGCTCCAGAACAGCGTCGGCAACCGACCGCACCTTAACGTGCCGGTAATAATGCCGTAAGAAAGTGGTCTCACCACTCCAAACCGCCGCCTGGCGGATGACCTCCCAGTCGATACCTGACAACACAGCTATCGACGTAGCAGTCCCTCGGGTAGAATGCGCCTTCAGCTTAGGAGCTGTTTTACTCACTTTGGTATACGCCTCCGTAATACCATCCACCAGCCAGTGTGCTAGCCTCTGGGTGGAAAGGGCATAACCTGGTTTGCTCACTCTGTAGGTCAACAGCAGCCTGTCAGACCTACGAATATCTGCTGTGCGCCGCATGTAAATGCGTAAAGCCCGTACAGGACACGAGAGGTGCAAGCGTTTCTCATCCCTAGTCACCGGTGACGGATGAAACGCGTGTATCACCACCGGGGCCCTACGCGTCAGGACAGACACAGTTTTGGGCACGAAGCTGGGGTCTGTAAAGAGCGTGACCATCAGATCACCAGAAAACACCATCCCCTTGATGGTGAGTGCAGTGAGCTCACAACCCCTCGCTGCGGTGGTAAGTGCCAAGAGCACAGCCAGCTTAGCCGAGACATAACGCATGTCTGCCGTAGACATGGGTTCAAAGGGATCTTTCTCTAGTGCACGCAGAACAAGGGAAGCATCCCAAGTTTCAGCTCTCGTAAGCTCCTTAGCTGAGAGCTTCTTAGCACCCAACAGGTACTGCGTCATGAGCGGGTGCGTGAAAACCGTGCTACCCTCGATCTTCCCCCGGAAGAACGTGAGAGCCGATACACAGACTTTGACCGAGGAGAAAGACCATAGTCTATCACTCCTACAGACCTCCACAAAAGTCAGTATAGGGCCAATCCCTACTGACAAAGGGTCCATGTCGCGTTCAGCGCAAAATTGGTCAAATCAATTCCAGTACCCCTGGTACCTGGAATACATGGAGTCTTTACGCGCCGCTAAGATGACACGAATCACTTGCGCACTAAGTCCCATAGCTAAGAGCCTGGCTTTGTAAGCATCCACGCCGCTAATCGGGAGCCTCCTATCCAGGGGCCCTCCCGTAGCAGCCCTCCTGCTTGCGTGAGCGCGTCCGCCCACTCCGGGACGTCGAACCGCTCGCCTACTATCCAGGGCACTATTCGCGGAAACCACGGGGTGCTCGGTTCGTACGGGGCCACGAGAACTAACCGACCCCCTGTGCGCTCGAACTTGACCACCAGGTCTAGGAGGCACCTGCGCGGGGGGAATGCGTAAAGCATCTCCTCGGGCCATGGATCTAGTCCAAGCGCGTTGACCCCCAACGGCGCTAGGTCGGACGGGAGCATCGAGTACCAACGAGGGCACTTGTAATTGAGTTTCGATGCGAACAGATCCACTTGAGCTACCCCGAACCTCTCCCAGATCATAGCCACTATGGCTGGGTTGAGGCTCCAATTGTCCGCATGCGGGCCGCCTCTCAAGAGGATGTCCGCTGCTTCGTTGTCCTTCCCAGGAACATGAAGCGCCCTGATTGATAGCGCGTTGCTGTTGACCCAAATCCAAATTTGCATGGCCAACTCTGCAACGCTTGGACTTCATACCGCCTTGGCGGTTGATGTAGGCCTTGGCCGTCATGCTGTCTGTCATTATCAGTATGTGACGGCCTACGAGATCCTGAGCGAAATGCTGGGTAGCCAGCCAAATCATCTCCGTCTTGCGCGCGTTGATGTGGACCTTCTCCCCAGACGGCCACACTCCTCGCGCTGTTTTGTAGCCAAGGATGGCCCCCCAACCCGAGAGGGACGCATCCGTATAAATCGTTACCTCGGGTCCCCTGGGGCCCATAGGGACCCCAGACATGTCCACGCAGGCTCTGTTCCAGTGGTCTAGGTCCTGCGCTACCACGCGCGGGACCAGGATAAGATGGTTGTTGTACCGGCGGTCGTTGCCGTATTTCAAGAAGTGAACTGCGAACCACAATTGCAGTCTCCTCATGAACAACAGACCTAAAGGAACAACTTGGTGAGCCGATGCCAGAAGGCCCAGCAGC
The DNA here is from genome assembly GCF_029633865.1 of Lampris incognitus. NCBI lineage: Eukaryota > Metazoa > Chordata > Actinopteri > Lampriformes > Lampridae > Lampris > Lampris incognitus. The sequence continues at coordinate 52,848,290 of NC_079216.1, read as the reverse complement.
CTCCTGATCATCCGATAAGTGACATATGTCCCCGGGACGAAATGTGCTAACGTGGTCCTGGTGGAATGCCATCTCTCTTGCGTAAGGGTTGCGCGCATGGATACCGTATCCAAACTCAGACCCAGATACGTTGCCTGGCACGAAGGCCATGGCGCGCTCTTCTTTATGTTGATAGTGAAACCCATGTACTCCATGAATTCCATCAGCTCCTGAGTATGGAGTACTGCTTGTTCCGGCGACCGGGCCAACACCAACAGGTCGTCTAGGAACCATGCCAAGCGCATACCTTTGCGCATCAACACTCCGAGCACTGCTTTCACACACCTTGTAAATGTCAGAGGAGAGAGGCGATATCCGAACGGGAGGCATGTGTACTGGTAACACTGACCCCGGTAACAGAACCGAAGATACTTTCTGTGTCTTTCCGCAATCGGACAATGATAGAAAGCATCTTTTAGGTCGACCGAAGTTAGCCAATCGGACTGTGTCACCATTGACAGCAGAACCGGTGTGCGTAGCATTTTGAAACTGACCTTCTCTACATACTTGTTGAAGGGTTTCAAATCTAGGATTGGGCGCATGCCCCCATCCTTCTTCGGGACCAGAAAGTAACGGCTGTAAAACCCGTCTTCTCTTTCTAGGGGAGGAACCACCGTGATTGCCCCTTTCGAGAGTAACTCTGTGAGTTTGTTGTCTAGGATTTGTGCTTCGGCCACCGACCCCGGTTCCGTATGCACTCTTCCCAAGTACGGGGGTACAATACCGTTCTCGAAAAGGATTTGGTGTCCGTGGGCTATCTGATCCAAAACAGAAGCCGACGGGATCAATTCCTTCCACCTGTGTAACATGCGTGACAGAGGTCTCGTTGCCTCCTCTACCTTGCTGTTCAGGTAGCGTGCGTAAGTTGCGCGTAAAGGGTCTGGGGAAGCCCCGCCCGCCATGCCCTGCATCCATGGGGGGGCTTCATCCTTGTAAAGGAGACCCAGATGGGGGAATTGGCATTTTGAACCTTTCCAAATTACCATTTGACCCATCAGAGAGACTAAACATTGTCGCATCATAGTCCCCTCCCAGGGGCGCATTTGCGCTCATGTCATTATTATCCAATATTTCCAGCAGGGATGTTATTACATTGTTATCATCATCTTTACCTAAAGATTCAGACAGACAATCAGACTTGCGTTTCAAACCTTTTAATACGCAATCACCATCATCACCAACATAAAAACTTTTATTCACATTCACAACCTTTGGAATAGAACAAGTAGACTGTGCATCAGAAACCAAAATAAAATAATAAATAAAATAAAAGGCGCAGTGTTTAGCCCTGCGCACGCTGTGTCCCCTGAACAAGCATCTATATCGCCGGAGACGGCTCTGGAATCAGTCTGTTGGTGTGGGTCGTAACATCCTGCCGAAACACGTCACTTGGCAGCTCCCTTCTTGGAAGTGTCTGTGCTGTCCGGCTTGGCCGCCTTGGCCGCTGGTTCTGTGGAAGACTGGGAGTTTGGACGTGAGCCCTGTCCACGCCCGCGCCCCGCTTTACCACCTCTTTTTGGATAAGTCTCTCTCCATTTCTGCTTGCGCGCAGGCTTGTCCCCCTGCCCTTTGCCACCGCGGGCTTAGGGGTAGGCGGGTTCCTCATCATCGGGAGAAGCTCCTTGTGCAAGGTTTCGCGCTCGGCCTGGGCGGCCTTGTATTTGCTGATAATGTCCGGGGTCGTTCCAAACAGGCCCTGGTACCCTGCGCAGGAGTGGGCCATCCACTCCTTGCAGAATTCCTCTTTTACCCCGGCTGTCTCTAGCCAGAGACGTCTGCGCGAAAGGGTGGAGGCAGCTGCGCTAGAACCGCACTCTAGAGCGATGGAATACAGCAGCGATCCCAGGGAGTCAGCTATGCGTTCCATTTCCAAGATGTACTCACAACCTGCTTCGCTGGCCACTACGTCACCGAACTCGGCCCCGTCGATACCTGCTGTAGCGATGGCGGCTTTGCTTTGCTCGACGTTTGATAGGCTGCAGAGCTTGCGCATGTACGCCGTTATCATCCCAGCCGTTGAGACGAGTCCAGCTGCGCGTGTACTGGCGTGCCATGCATCACACGCGTAACGATCCACCTGTTGGCCCCACTGCGAAGGGTGTTTGGGAGTATCGCGAGACCCCACCTTGGTGTTAGGGTTGAACGATCAAACGTCCCTCCCTGGTTGCGGAATTTTCCAGTCTTTGTAGTTCAGGTTCCTAACCTGGACTGCTAAGACGTCAACCCCCTTCTGACTGAACTTTGAGGACGATTTAAGTAGCGGATCCGCCTCCGCCCGCTTAAACGCTCGTTCTATGTGAGGATAAGGTGGTAGAGTGGAGTCCCTGACCCTCTCTGCCATTCGTGGAAAATCGGCTACCACCGGATCTTGAGGATTGTCCGGCTCGGTAACGATGTCGGCAGACTTGACCGCTCGCGCGAACAGATCGCGGAAACTGGCGAGGAATGTTTCGGACCCACGTTGCATGGCGTCGCCATCTTTGTTTGGTCAAGACGAACTTGGCTGGTCGTCTTCCACGCCCTGATCGTCTACTTCCTCAGGCAGTGAATCCTCGGGTTCCGCACCCGCCGAATAACATGCCACGGATTCACCAGGGAGAGATAGGATCTCATTGGTCCAGTCCTCTCTGACTACCCCAGATGGTGGGATAGCCTCTGGCTCCGGAGGGATGCTAATGCTAGCCGCCGTCCCGTGACTGTAGCTAGGAAGCATCGGAGGGATGTTGCTAGCCTCCGCCCCATGGCTATAGCTAGGTAGCACCATGCTAGCCGCCTCGTTAGCAGGTGCGAAGGGATCTGCAAGTCCCCATCTTTGACGGTACAGGGCAGCCCACCTTTGGCGCCCCGATCCTCTGATGGTTTTATAGAAATTGCAGTCGACCTCATTACGGTCTACATCCCTCAAGTAGCCCGTGTAGTGAACATGCGGGATATGGGAGACACAGTCCGGATGGGGGCCCCATTGGAGCGTCGCCGGTTTAACACACCCGCACCAAGCGTAGAATCTGGCCACATCGACCGGATTAACGAACATCTTGGCGATAAAAGGTAAGCTAACTATAAGTTAGTATCTAATATACCAGTATATCACTAGATTACTAGCGTATTTGCAGGTTTACTCTTAGTCCCAGCGAGAGAGAAACAGCCATCGACCGATCTCATTTAGTTGGAGATGGAAAGAGGAATAGCGCTTCCGGTGGGCGTGCCAATACGGGGTCGGTGGGAGGGCATATGACCACAGGGGGTCATATTGTCCGGGATTGGCACGGGGAATGCACCTCCATCGTTTTTCTTTTTTCCAGCGAGCTATTGTGGATGATGTCACAATGCAATAACCCTCTCAGCCATTTTGAAGTACGTGAAATGTAACTAATATTACAGGTGGTTTCTCCAAATTCAACACAAAATGCCACTTTTAATTACTACTGCAGTCTCAAAATTATTCAACACCTTCATGACAAGTGTCTTTAGTATTTGGTAGAGCACCCTTTTGATGTTATGACTTACTGCAAACATGATGCATAGCCAGACACCAGCTTTTGGCAGCATTCCTGAGGAATCTTAGCCCATTCCTCATGGGCAATGGCATCCAGTTCCCTAATATTCTTGGGTTTGTGTGCTGCAACCACCTTCTTCAAATACCACCAGAGATTTTCTATGAGGTTCAACCCAAGCGACTGTGATGGCCACTCTAGAATCCTCCAGGACTTCTTCTGAAACCAAGCTTTGGTGGACTTTGAGGTATGCTTGGGATCATTGTCCTGTTGGAAGGTCCAATGACGCCCAAGCTTCAGCTTCCTCACAGATGGCATGACATTTTCTCCTAGGATTTCCTGATACTTGATTGAATCCATCTTGCCGTCCATACGCTGCAGGTTTCCAGTGCCAGAGGAAGCAAAGCAGCCCCAGAGCATTGCCGAGCCACCGCCATGCTTCAAAGTAGGCAGGGTGTTCTTTTCAGCATATGCTTCATTCTTCCTCCTCCAGACATATCGTTGATCCATAAGCCTGAAAAGTTCCAGTTTTGTTTCATCGCTCCACAGAACAGGCTCCCAAAACCTCTTTGGCTTATTTATATGGTTTTGAGCAAATTGAAGCCGACTTATCTTGTGCTTTTGGGTCAGTAGTGGTGTACGTATTGGAGTTCAGGCATGGAGCCCTTCAGCGTTTCATATGCGCTTTATTGTGCAAACTGCAACCTCAGTGCCTGCTGCCACCAAGTCTTGCTGCAGGTCTTTTACAGTCACTTGAGGGTTTTTGACCACCTGCCTCCTCAGGAATCTGGTGGCAGCCGTTGATAGCTTCCTCTTTCTGCTACATCTGGGTAGTGTAGCCACTGTTTCTTTAACTTTGAACTTGCAAACTATGCTTCCAACTCTATCTCTAGGAACAGTCAGTGCCTTTGCTATCTTTTTGTATCATTTTCCTTTTTTGTGCAAGCCAATGATCTCTTCTCTTAACTTTTTGGACAATTCTCTTGACTTAGCCATATTTCTAACATGCAATCAAATGTAACTGTCAACAAACCCCTAGCCAGTCCAGGTATTTGATGTGTTCTATCTCAAGCACGCCTGATGCAACTAGTGAAGCCCTTGATTAGTTGCATCATGTGTGCTTGAGACAACACCTGATTTGCAAATGTGTGCTCTTATGAGGAATTTTGTTCAGGGGGTTGAATAATTTTGAGACTGCAGTAGTCATTAAAAGTAACATTTTGTGTTGAATTTGGATAAAACCCTTGTAATATTAGTTTTATTGAACTATTTAAACTGTTATTGTGTAATTTTATTTTTGCAAACAACTGAAAAATTGTACATTTTGCCAATAAACTTAATATGCAATGGGGGTTGAATAATTTTGATTGCAACTGTATATATATATATATGCGATATTTAAAATCATGACTGTTGCCTTAAGGACAACTGACTTTCTCTGTTTTACTCATTCCATTTCTCTCTCAAGTCAACTCAAGTCAATTTTATTTGTATAACCCAATATCACAAATTTGCCTCAGGGCTTTACAGCAATACAACATCCTGTCCTTAGACCCTCACATCGGATAAGGAACAAAACCCTAAAAAAAAACCTTTATCAGGGAGAAAAAATAGGAAGAAACCTCAGGGAGAGCAGCAGAGGAGGGATCTCTCTCCCAAGATGGACAACATGCAATGGATTACACAATTTACAGAATACAACATTGAAAGAGGATAACAGAATTATAATGGAATTATAAGATATAAGAAGAATATGATGAGGATGCCAATCAGTGTCCAGATGCCACTGGAACAGCCAAGGATCTCTCTCTCTCACTCTCTCTCTCCATGTCTCTCTCTTTCTTTGTCCAACATTCCCAAGTCTTCTCTGTCGGATTTTGTGAGTCTCTTTCACTCTCTATGTAATGTAGGAACAGTTTTAGCTTAGGGCTGTTTTGGCCAGCTCTCTTTTGCTTGTAATGTTGATGTATTAAACAAACATCAGAACTCAGGAACAATCAGCACCATCTCAACAGCCCCGCAGCTGTGTGGAAAAGATGAGCTTGAGTTGAGAGGGGCTGCCTGCCTGATTTACTGGCTATGGGATGTGATGGGAGTGGATATTTACTTGCCACTGATATGTTCTCATGCTAACTTTGGGGGAAATGTTGGCCCTGATTTGAGTTTAGAGATTTCACTGTAAAAAGTGTGATAAGCTTACCTATGGTCTGCTCTTCTGCTCCCTCAGCAGACTAATGCACACGGTTGGTTCAAATACTACAGCAGAGTTTGACCCTTTTGTTCACTTTCATTCATGTGCATCAGCAAACCTTGTAGACGATTGCAGTGTTCAGGTGACCAATAGGTGAAGAGGCAGGTTAAGCTATTTGGCACACTGTAGCAGCCAAAACAGTAGACAAACGGCAAGTTCCTAAGTCTCATAAACAGTTACCACAGCTCATCTCATAGGCTAGAAATCACCATTGTATTGCACCATTGAGATCAAATGCATCTGTAAATGTAAAGCCAATGAAATTGGGGTTGGAACGTCTTGAAACCTGGCCTTATCGTGTATTTCTTATTTGGATAGTATAATTTAGCCAGAACTAATGTGTGTTTGGTATATTTGTACCTGGATTTTAAAAGACAAATATCAAACTCTAAACCTATTACCCGAAATATGCTGCATCACTGATACCAAGCTGCAAATAACATCATAAAATGTCAACTGGACCAAAAGGACGGCAACACCATCAGTTAACTGAACTCATTTATTGGGGAAAAGCTGAGGGTGAAGGTTAAAAGCCTTTATGAGAGTTGGTAAATTAAACAAATACAAAGAAAACCCTTTTGTCTATGATAGTCTTCTGGTCAAACTAGTATTGACCTTCGGTAATGATGCACTGTGCTTTTCAGGTCAAGCCATTAGCCTACATGTTTAACCCTCTGGGTGGTAAGTTTTAAAGTGTATGTAGAACGTTTCAAGATGTGATCATGGGACAACATAGAAATCACACACACACACACACACACACACACACACACACACACACACACACACACACACACACACACACACACACACACATGTTCATAATATTGTCTGTTGACCCAAATGGTCAATTATCGGAAAGAAAATAAACTACAGATTGTCCTACTTGTTTTTGAGATACCATACATACTTACATCCCTTGAATTTACAATTGTGGCTTATATATTGCTAATTGTACTTTCCATATCATTAGCATGCTGTTCCTTCCAGCAGTTCAAGTTGCCAGCAGTCTTCAAAAGGTCACAAATGAACAACTTTGCAGAGGCTAAAAAGCATAGTAAATAAGCAGAAATGCTAGCCTTTCCAGCTTAATTCAGAACTAGGGTGATTATTTGCTCAGACCTTATTTTTTGCCCCATTATTCACATTCATTTTTGAAAGTGGCACATATTCTGATATCATTACAAACAGACCTCTGTCCCAAAAGTCACATGCACAAATAAATAAAAACTGACCATGCTCATGCCTTTTCACTAGCAATTTATTCAAACACTGTTTGAATAAATATGTGCCCTCAGGATTAACTTGACAAAGAACATTTTGCCAATTAAATAGCAGCATAATTTTTAGATGCAAAGCACATGAGCTGTATCTGAAATCATTCCCTATTTACTTTTTCGTACTAGTACGCTATATTGACCTTCCTCCATTTTCTTTGTATCTGAATATTAACTGTGAAGTACAGAAGAGGCCACTTGGATACAAAAACATGAAAAGATATTCATGTAGCGCCCAACTCAAAAGTGACAAAAAGGGCAGTAAACATTTCAGTTATACAACCATCCTCGGCACTGTACTTTTCGACATTTTTGAGCTGGGCAACAATATGTGATTTTTTTTCTTTTGTATTTGAGTAGCCGCTTGATGTCAGAGTATGTGCTATTCTTTTCTTCGTGTTCATCATTTGTTTGTCCTACACATATAACCTACATTTTGGTACGCCATTTTTTCAAGAGCACAAAAATCCTTTCTTGATTTCTTGACTTTTTAAGCGGATTTTCATTTATACAATCACAAGTTCTTACAAAACAGCAAAAAGAGCAGGCTTGTTCTCTATATTTAGCATATATGTAATTGAAAACTGTGTTTAAATGTATCTACTTATGTTTCTGGAAAACTGAAGATGACTGTTGTAGAAGTATAGAGGTCATAATCACCAGCATTGATTCATATATGAATGGCGCTGTACACTGGACCCCGCTACATTGTATCACTGTCTATTTCCATTGCAGAATTTCCAGTCATTAAAGGGTAGTTATCAATGGGCATCACAGTGGCTTAGTGGTTAGCATTCTGCCTTGGCTCCTGGTTTCAATAACAGCCTTTTGTTTAGAGTTTGCCTTTTCTCTCCACGTTTGCTATGATGAATCTTCTCTTATCCATGAATGATTAGCAGTTTCTGTTTTCATTTGTTTGAATTGTAGAAGAACTGAACTCAGCTCTGACTTTTATTGTGTTTTATTTGGCTGCCATTTTAAAGATTCTGTAGTTTACATCATTATGAGGTTGTGTACCAATAGAACACAAGTGGAGGGGGCAGAGTAAGAGATGAATCACATGATGCATATGATGCTTGTCCACTGTTGTTGATGTTCATATATGGAACATTTAACAATTAAATAGTTGTAATGTATTGTTAATACATTGATTTGAGCAACAAGATGTCAATTTTGAATTTTCTTTCCTGCACTGTAAACTTTGAATTATAGATATATGCAATTTAATTCCATATTCTAATTTTGTTTCTCTGTGTCGGGCCATTATTTATTTATTTTTGACTTAAAACTTATTATATAGGAGACATTGACATTTGCGTCATCACACCTGCTCCCAGAGCTGGAGTCAGTTACTATAGAAACCTTGAATCTATCTTACCCATCCTGCCTTGCAACATCATACCATTTCTGCTCCATGTATTTGATACTCGGAAGCTTTGACTGAGATTGGCATTGCTCTGAATATCCTTTCTATGTTATTGTCAGGCTTATTTTATGGGTTTAGTCTGAGTTTCGGTACCCAGTGAGCATGAAGTTCACATCAATATTGGTCATCTACTGTTTAATTCACCCGGGCTGAGCTATTCAGAAAAAAACATCGTGAAGCCCAAGAGTAATAGGCCGCTACTAAGTAGTAAAATTGTCCAGTCTTACCTCGTCACTGCCTCTGTTCTTATGGTCTAAGGAGCTGTCACTCCTGCCTGCTGCCTCCTGGCACACCTCAACCCCTCTCGCCATCTCCTGCCCATCTCCATCGGCAGGAGATGGCGAGTTTCCTTTCTCATTAATCCATCCTAAACTGCCGGTGCCTCCTGGACAAGCTATAGACACGCCGGTCTTCTTCCTCCTCCCCCCTCCCTCCTTCTCCTCCTCCTCATCATCACATCTTCATCGTCGTCATCATCATGAACGTCACCGTCATTATTCTCATTAGGATCGCCACAGCCACTTTATTTTGCCTCAACTACGGCGCCCTTGTTTTCGGTAAAGGTGGGGGGGTTAGCCTATGTTCTCTAGTGGAAAGGCGACACCCTTTCTCTTAACGCCGGGACTATCGCCTCTCTGCCTGTGTCGTGAATCCCGCCACCTATTTTAAAGCGTGTTGCCATCAAAGATTTGCAAAGATGAAATACACTCCGCCTTGATGTTGGCCGCTCTCATCTCGGCCAGCCAACAAGCCGCAAAACCATCGCGAGATAAAAGCGAATAAGCGCTGGAACTTGCTCCGCCGCGGTAGTTCGCGTGTTGTGCCAGTTTGATGCCTGAGATGGCTTTTGTTGTTGGATCTGCAACTGACGGTTTTCCCTTTTTGACTGAATCTGAGCGTTCACATTCGCGTCACCTGTGTGTCGCTGGAGTTTGAACTGTTGTTAAGAGGCGTTTGTGTGTGTGTGTGTGTGTGTGTGTGTGTGTGTGTGTGTGTGTGTGTGTGTGTGTGTGTGTGTGTGTGTTATCCGGACGGCATTAAGGGGGTTAGCCGCTGTACAGCCTAGTCCGTCTCTCGGTCCCCCTCCCCCCGGGCAGGATGAGGGGCTCGGGCCGGGCTGCAGTGGCCATGATGCGGATGATAGGCTGCAATAACACCCGCTGTGCTCGGAACTTCCTCCACAGTGACTGTGTCATCGACGAGAAGACGGTGGTGCTGCAGAAAAGAGACAGCGAGGGATTTGGATTCGTGCTGAGAGGGGCGAAAGGTACCTAAAACGTCTTGTCACCTGTCTCTCGTTGCCCTGTTGTGTCCATAGCCTGTTTTCTGTCAGCTTCTCTCGCCTTTTTTTTGTTTGTTTAACCTTTCTCCGCTTTTCTCTTCGGTCTGTGTTACGGAGCTCCAGTAGTCTCCAATGTCCAACACTTGTGATGGATGGCATGCCGGTGGTGTGGCGCCGATACTAACCCATGCGCTGAACCAGTTAACGGAGGGCTTGCTGTTTCCAGGCGCATGCATGTTGGCACGCTGACGGTTCCCGCTGGCGCCCATAGGCGACATATTTGGCGTCTTTAGAGACAGCGGGATACACGAACGCCCGTAGCCAAAAGTGCCTTCAGCGCCAAACGGGATGGGTAACTTGGGTCAAAACCAAAATCACTGCCAGTGCCCTTGTTGAAATCAGCTCAGTGTGTGGCAAGATCCTTTTGGTAATTAGTAGACTTAATTGGCCTTTGTTAAAACTTGATCGGTTGGCTAGCGCAGCGAGGTTGATGCAATCTGACCTTGCGTAGCGTTTATTTTAGGCTATGTTGGTAATGCTAATTTTAAACCTGTACTTGTCAAAGCAGGAAGAAGTCCCCCCCCCCCGACTTTATGGTTAGTTTTCAGTATCATCGCTTGAATAAACTAAAACTAAAGTCTGATATAACTAGCCGCTGTGATAATGTCCACATTTTACATGTGCAACGTTCAACGGTGACTTGTATTGTGCCTTCCTTGTGTAGCCTTCCGGCATATGTCCTTCCAAAGACCTCAGAGAAATAGTTAATTGGCCAACGTCACACATATCTAATATGACAACTCTGTCCCACTGTGCGTGTGTGTGTGCGCGCGTGTGCGTGAGAGAGCACGTGGCTGACTCAGCTACAGTGTGGGCACGTCGTCTCAGTTCACCGCCGTCTGTTTTAGTGGAGTGACAGAGAGGCGACCCAGTGCACACAGAGGCATGCACGTCATAGACCCTAAAGCAAAACAACAAAATAGTCCAAATAAAAAGGATGTCGTCTGAGACGGACTATCGGTATTCCTGCAACGTTACCAAGTACCCAACTCTCCTAGACAGCCAGAAACAAGGCAACCAAGACCCTTGTCTGTGATGTCTGGGGCCAGCCCATTGGAAATATAAGGGAGACTGGCTTAGAGACTCATACAATGTTTGTTTGAACTTTCAGGTTTTAAGATACTTTAAATTCTTGTGTTGTCTTAAAGTGGATCAAAATGCTATGGCCCGGTGCTAGGCTACACTGCATTTTAAGGCATACTTTAATTAATCCCAGTTTAATGAGCAGTACAGGACTTCAGTCTTCTTGAAGTTTGTGGATTTCGATGTGAATGGAGCATCTGCACAAAAGCTGAACTGTCAAAATTTAGCAAAAAAAAAGTTTGATTTTGTAGAGAAAAATCCTATAGCAGCAATTGTTTATCACAATTAAAAACCCTTAAAAAGTACATTTGCCATATCCATATTTTGTGAAGCTAAACAGGTACCCCAGCAAGCTAATCATTTCATCTTCACAGTCTTTTTTTCCTGTTTATCGTCAGCAACTATCCAAGTTTTACTTTTTTGACTTTTGAATTTTATTCTTGTCTGCGGGACACTGGCAGTGATTTAACAAAGCTATAAAACTTAATCATAGATTAAGTTTAATACATATTTCAACATTAGATAAAAATGTAGTTATTCTGACAATGTGGTTTTCTGCCATAATTGTTGTTTTTGTGTTGTTTACTGTCACATAAGAAGCTGTAAACATGATCTTTCTGTCATATCGTTCGTTGGCTCTAAGGATCACAAAACTCTGACAACAATGTTGCATTTATTGTCAGAATGTGTTTCAAGTCTCTATTTTTAGCAAAGTTAATTTTTGCTACACTTCCATTGATTCTTGAGAAGCAGGCCTGATCCAGGCAAAATAAACCTTTGATGCTTACACAAGCTATCCCAACTCAAAACCTATGATAAATCTATTGGTCATTATTCATGAACAATTCATGTGTGAATAGACCTTCCACAGTCCAAACATTTATTCAAGATTTATATTTAGCTGTCCCATGCCATCAGTCCTAGAATCAAATGCTCAGTCCTTAGAACGAGTACAGAAACATTTAAAAGCAACAAATCTAAAATTTGAAAAGCCAGTAATGTGGAGACGGTGTTTGGAAAGCAGCACTACTGTGCACCTACTGCACAGAGCAAGGTGTGAACCAAGAACCCACCAAATGGCTCTCCTCAGCATGGGGTCCAGGGATTTGTAAACCACAGCATGCAATGGAAGCTAGTCTCCTTCCTGCTCACTGCACACAACAATAATCTCTAATGGAAACCCGAACCTGCACACTGAACAACACCCTGCCTAGCTTTTATGCCTGGTCCACTAGACCAGTGTTTCCCAACCCAGTCCTCAAGGAACCCCTATCCTGCAGATTTTCTTTGCAACCCTGAATAGGTACCTGTTTGTAGTTATTCAACCAATCAACAATGAATTATGTCAGATGTTGCACACCTTGCATAATTAAGTGCTGTGAGATGATTGGTTGAGTAAGTACAAGCAGGGCTACCTGTGCAGGGTTACAATGAAAATCTGCAGGATGGGGGTTCCTTGAGGACTGGGTTGGGAAATGCTGTACTAGACAGTTTAAATATATTGTGACATCTGGGTATGTCTTTATGGATGCTAATGATCATTGCCTTCATAAGTAATTGATTATCAACCATAAGTTAACAGGTGGTGTAAAAAAACAAGTTGGTGGGGGGGGGGTGTCCGGGTAGCATAGCGGTCTATTCCGTTGCCTACCAACACGGGGATCGCTGGTTTGAATCCCCATGTTACCTCCGGCTTGGTCGGGCGTCCCTACAGATACAACTGGTCGTGTCTGCGGGTGGGAAGCCGGATGTGGGTATGTCCTGGTTGCTGCACTAGCGCCTCCTCTGGTCGGGCGGGGCGCCTGTTTGGGGGGGGGCGTGATTCTCCCACACGCTATGTATCCCTGGCAAAATTGCTCACTGTCAGGTGAAATGAAGCGGCTGGCGACTCGACATGTATCGGAGGAGACGTGGTAGTCTGCAGCACTCCCCGGATTGGCAGAGAGGGTGGCGCAGCGACCGGGACAGCTTGAAAGAGTGGGGCAATTGGACAGGTACAATTGGAGAGAAAAGCAGGGAAAAAATCCCACCCCCCCCCAAAAAAAACAATTTGGGAAACAGTTATTTAAATCGATCATCAACCAATCCTATGGCAGGATATGGTGTTTGGAGGAAAGTCTACAAGGTGGCCAGAAGGTCTCTGGGTTGTTCTCCATCAGTGTGCCACTCAGGATTTGTTGAGATAAAAGAGTTATCTAAAAGTAAAGTGCTACCCGAATGAATTGTAGCATAGAATAGGTAAATTAGTGGTTAATGGAATATCAAATTTTAGTTTTAAATGGCTGTAAAAAAAGTTTTTTTAGCAGATTTCTAAAATCATTTGTTTAACACCACCTTTGAAATGGATATACTGCATAATTTATTTGATTACCAATTTTATTACTTTATAAATGGTTTAATATATATATAAAATCAGAAATAATTTAAATAGGATCCAACTATCATGATATCACCCTCCATGTTCAGTTTTTCTACTGAAAACCAATAAGATACAAAACAGTCTTTCCTCAAGTTTATATAGACAGGAGTGTGGTTTGATCCTCTGTCTCTTCCCGTCTTTGTCTCTCTGTTGGTCTACAGCGGATACCCCCATTGAGGAATTTACGCCCACACCTGCATTTCCTGCTTTGCAGTACCTCGAGTCTGTGGATGAGGGAGGTGTGGCATGGCAAGCCGGGCTCAGGACTGGAGACTTTTTAATAGAGGTGCCTAACTGTGTGCGCACACTCACAGACACAGACACACACACACACACACACACACACACACACACACACACACACACATCTCAAAAAGAGCTAGTGGATGAGGGGGCTGGCATTGAACCTTCCTCATTGAAGACAGGCCTCAGCTGCAGTCAAACAATACTACAAGTAGTATACAAGCTACTACTACCACTACTACTACTTTTGGCTGCTCCCATTAGGGGTCGCCACAGCGAATCATCCGTTTCCATTTCTCCCTGTCTTCTGCATCTTGCTCTGCCACACCGCAGCCACCTGCATGTCCTCCCTCACCACATCCATAAACCTCCTCTTTGGCCTTCCTCTTTTCCTCTTCCCTGGCAGCTCCATATTCAGCATCCTTCCCCCAATATATTCAGCACCTCTCTTCCACACATGCCCAAGCCATCTCAATCTTGCCTCTCTTGCTAGTTAGTATCCAAGCAATAAGCCAAAATCCCATTGCAAGGTTAATTAATTAATTAATTAATTAAGTTATGTATTTATTTATTTAGGGATTGGACAAGTACTAACTGGTTGCTAAAACTTAAGTGCTATCAGTGTTAAAAACAATGGGAGCACCAATGAAGTTCATGTTCCATAATAATTCAGTATATATGCAGTGGATATGCCAGTAAATGAGACAAAATGACTGTCTAGTCAATAGTGTTGCTCAATATACTAACAAATTAATAATGTTTATTGTTCTAGCAACAGACAGTACTATAAACATCATTACATTTGCAAGCATAACACTTTGAAACAAGCGCTAAGTCAATTGCTAACTAAATACTTCATGCTAATAATAAACAAAGCAAACACCAGGAAACTATCCTAGTCCCATAGCACGAAGGCATTTACCCATTTGACTTTGTGCTGCAGTTCGAATGTTTTCTTTAAAGCTGTAGCCACTCTTAGGCTCCCACTGCTCCATTGGAGATAACTTTTTACTGGCTGCTTTAATCTTCATCCATGAATGCTAATTCAATTAGCAGTGTAAAGCTGGGTTTTGCCTCAAATTTTCAATAGCCATCATCCATGGGGCTCACTGTATTTTTCAAACAGCTCAACCTTTGCCCCCATTTTAGGATGAGCTAAATAGTTCCTTCTGATATGTTGTATGCACTGCACGCTTCCTGTAAGCTCAAAGAAGCACCCAATAGCATCTGCAACCTAAACAACAGGTCTGGCCTCAGAATAATGCTTACTATTTTAAGTGTGATATCAGCTGTTTTGCAGATATGTCCTTGCAGCTTGTCCCATATTGCTCTCTCTCAGTTGCTGCTTGCAGACATCATAACATTTTGTTGTCAGTCTCTAGATCTTTTGTTTTTGAAAATGTTTTGTTTCACCCCATGACAGATTATGTCCTACTGTATCTATGTTTACACATAGTGCTCACTGCATTAAAGGCACCACTTAAAAGAAATCTAATTCTTCCATTGCCTACCAATATGGGCATGGGCGGTTCGAATCCCCATGTTACCTCCGGCTTGGTCGGGTGTCCTTACAGTCACAATTGGCCGTGTCTGCGGGTGGGAAGCCAGATGTGAATATGTGTCCTGGTCGCTGCACTAGTGCCTCCTTTGGTCAGTCAGGGTGCCCATTCAGAGGGGAGGGGGAACTGGGGGGGGGGTGATCCTCCCATGTGCTATGTCCCCCTGGTGAAACTCCTCACTGTCAGGTGAAAAGAAATGGCTGGCGACTCCACATGTATCGGAGGAGGAATGTGGTAGTCTGCAGCCCTCCTTGGATTGGCAGAGGGGGTGGAGCAACGACTGGGACAGCTCAGAAGAGTGGGGTAATTGGCCAGGTACAATTGCGGAGAAAAAGGGGGGGAAACCCACAAAAAAGAAAAAGAAAAAAAAGAAATCTAATTCAGTTTGCCTCCAAATCCTACAGCTCTCTCCAGTCAAGTTCTTCCCTCTACATTTCCCAATTCACCAAGTGTCCATGGTTTACCCAAAAAAAACTGCCTTATTACACCTTCCAGCTTCCTCCTGCCTATGTATGGACCTCATTCATTTTACTTCAACAGAGTTGTTCCAGAATGATTGCCCTTTGTCTATCCCTATGCATTTTCCCTATGATATAGTGTGTCTGTGATATAGTATGTCCGATAATCTCCTGGATTATCGGTGTTTTTTTTAACTTGCCTTAATTACAGTATATATAACAATTATGCTGCATTAAAAGCAAGTTGCAAACTTTTTTCTTTTTTTTGCAGGACAGTTAATAGCTCATTAGAAATAACTGCACATATTTGTGTATGTGTCTTTGAACAGAGTAATGGAGGTTTTTCATACTAATGATTGTTGTGGTGATAAAATGGATCAGTTTAACATTGAAGATCAGGCTAAGGGTAACATCATTAAGATGATGATATCCACAGTGACAGTGAGTAGTGGTGAAATGATGAAGGTATTCAGGTGGCAGTGTTATTTTATTTTGTTTTTTTTAAATAATAATACATTCATTCACTTTGTCGTTGAGAAAGTGTTCTGCACATGCTCCCACTGAGGTCTACTGCATGCTGAAGTAACCCCCTGTAATGGTTGCCAAGCAACCAGCTCCCCGTGTGTGTGTGTGTGTGTGTGTGTGTGTGTGTGTGTGTGTGTGTGTGTGTGTGTGTGTGTGTGTGTGTGTGTCTTAATATATATGTGAACTAGAGGATTTCAAAGTGCTGACAGTCATTTAAAACACAGTCATTACCTCAGGGAACGTGGGAAAATAACATCAGTACCATCCTTTTTTTCTTTTTTTTTTTGCACTCACACATGCTCATTCTCCTTGTGACAACTGTAAGAACATAAAAGAGGCTTTTTAAGGTTCAGCTCAGGTCATGATATTACTAACAAATGAGCCACAGTTAAGACTGCCAACATATGCATTATGGCATGCCTTTAGAAAGTTTAGGTGGTTACGTTACCAGTGTAAAAGGAAATTCTTTGGAAGCAGTATGCCTCAAAATAAATGGTTCATACTTAAAGAAATATAAGGAGATCTGCCAGGAGGGAGTTGCTGTTCAGTGGTAAGGAAAGCAGAGCTGAAAAGAGTACCTGATGAGAAAGAGCTTGATTTAGAGAATCCTGTCAAGAGCAAATCTACAGGAATAGGTTGTGGCAACAATTTTGTAGGCAAACAGCATTTGCTTATCCAGGACCGTACATCTCAGCATTATTGTTGACAGGAGTTACTTTGGTGTCACGGTTGATGTCTTGCAGGTCATGTGTAAAGTCAGGTCAGATCAGTTTGGTTAAAATACAATAAAATGAAATTAACTTCTCTAAAGGGATTAAATTGGTCATGACCGAAAACCCATGTTTAGGTGAAGCATGAAAAGTTTTTTTTTTCCTCCAGGTACACTGGTTTCCTCCTACTATCCAAAGACATGCATGCTAGGGAAATTGGCAAACCCAAACAGCCAATAAATGTGAATGGTATGTGTGTAAGTGACTGTCTGTGTGGGCCCTGCAGTAGACTGCTGACCTATCCATAGTTTCTCTCTGCCTGCCCAGTGCATGCTGGGATAGGCTATAGCCCTCCATGACACTGAATTGTATTAGGTGGGTATAGACAATAGATAGATGGATGGATGGTGGACCTTCACATGACATTTTGAATAGCAGCTTCCCAGCTGGTAAGGGCTCAGTTTTGATTAGTCTTAATTCAGGGTGTAAAAATAACCAAATGGCCATTTTTCAGTGATCTTAGTTTATGGTTAGGGTTGCAAAGGGTTAAGTGGTTAGAGACTTAAAAGAGGAATAATCTTACCCATGCTTAACAGTTGCATGTATTCTCGCAGCAATTCCTAAAACAAACCCAAAACTAGTAAATTTATGTTGGTATTTGGGATGATGTGATTAATTTCATCACATCCCATTAAAATCCTAGTTTCTGAATTTCTTGGGGGCATTGGAGAGACTTCTGATTTCAGCAAGTATGGAAACTCAATATTATAGACAAGATGATTTAGAAGAGTGAATGATGTTCTTCTGATTTTGAAGAATGGAAATGGCATACATTTTGAGAAGTTTCTTAACTGAGCATAACTTTGAAAATGATTGGAATTTGGAGAGAAACTAGTAGGTGGTGGGATTCATGGGATTTGGGAAGGTCATGTCACTCCAGTGCCTGAAGCAGTATAAAGCCCAATGAATGTGTAAGACATCCCACTCAAAATAAAAATGGAGGCCGATTCCATCTCCCTCCATCCCTTCCTCTCCAAATAGTGTTGGGTATATGCTGAGCACCGAGAACATTATTGAATACACTAGTGAAGGAAGTATAGTAACTGAAAGTAGAACTTGTCCATACTGATTGCTTTGACCACACATTGCACATTGGCTAGCAACTGGCAATAAAATTTTTTTTTACTACTTTTGTTATAATCATTATAAGGAAGCTCTGTCCACAGCGAAATCGTCTTATTATGCAAATTTAGTTACATCAGACGAAGGGAACACTAGAGCCCTGTTTTCCATGGTAAACAATATTTTACGGCCACCGGACACTCTTGCACCTCACCTGTATTCAGTTGCTCAGTGTAACACCTTCATGACCTTTTTTAATGCCAAAATGGAAAAATTCATCAGCAGTTGGCCTCGTCAAACAATACTGCATACAGTTCATCTTATTCACCCTTCTATGCGCCCTTCTCTTCTTCACTATCTAGTTTTAAACTCCCAACTGTTGCGGAAATATCTGGTCTTATTCGCAAATCCCAATCATCTACCTGTCAGCTAGACCCCCTTCCTACTCATTTAGTAAAAGCCTGTTTACTTTCTCTATACTCTTTAATAACTGATATCATACGTTCCTCCCTTACCTCTGGTCTTGTTCCCTCATCTCTCAAAACAGCTGCAATAACTCCAATCCTCAAGAAACCTGGTGCAGATCCCAACAATTTGAATAATTTTAGCCCAATCTCAAATGTACTGTTTCCTTCTAAAACACTTGAAAGAACACTCACATCTCAGGTGAACGCTCACTTGACTCACAACAGTCTGTTGGAACAATTCCAGTCTGGTTTTTGCTCCATGCGCAGTACGGAGACAGCCTTGGTGGAAATCACTAATGATCTGTTGTTGGCAGCTGACTCTGGGCTCTTAACCATACTTGTCCTTTTGATCTGAGTGCAGCATTTGATACCATCTCACATAACATCCTCCTAGAGAGATTAGCTTCCATTGGAATAACTGGCAACCCCCTTGACAGGTTTAGATCACATCTCTCTGGCCGCACTGTTTGTCCTTTGAGATCACAGTCCTTTTCTGTTACTACCAGTGTACCCTGGGCTCTGTATTGGGACCCCACCTATTTATTATTTACCTATTACCTCTTGACCACATTTTCAGGAAATTTGGCATTCAGTTTTACTGCTACGCTGATGACACCCAGCTTTATCTATCCACTAAGCCTACCCCCACTCCCCTTTCTGACTGCTTACTAGAAATTAAATCCTGGTTTTCATACCACTTCCTCAAACTTAAGTGATAAAACCGAGGTCCTCCTAGTAGGGACTAAATCTACTTTGACTAACCCTGATAGTTTTTCTCTGACTATTGACAATGCTATAGTACCTCCATCACCTCAGGTTAAGAGTCTAGGTGTCATCTTGGATAGCACATTATCTTTTGAAGCTCACATCAACAATGTTACTTGGTCTGCATACTTCCACCTACACAATATTAATCGTCTTCGCCCGTCACTTACACCTAACAGCACCGCCATACTTATTCACACCCTGGTTACATCCCATATTGATTACCGCAATTCTATCCTCTTTGGTCTTACCCTCAAGTGTCTTCATAAACTTCAGTTGGTCCAGAATTCAGCTGCCCATATCATTACCAGAACTCCTTCCATAGATCATATCCCTCCTGTTCTTCAGCAGTTCCATTGGCTCCCTGTTAAATACCGTATTGACTTCAAGATCCTGCTTCTAACCTTTAAGGCCCTTAATAACCTAGCTCCTTCGTATCTTTCTGAACTCCTTCATATCCACATCACATCCCCACCCGCTCTCTCAGATCCTCTTCTGCTCTCCAACTCACTACACCATTGGCCTGCTTGACTACCATGGGGTCTAGAGCCTTCAGTTATTCTCCCCCTTGCCTATGGAACTCTCTCCCACAAGACATTCACAACATTGACTCTCTTTCAACCTTCAAATCCCATCTCAAAACGCATCTTTTCAAACAGGCATATTCAGTCTTATACACGCTTCATTGAGTTTTGTGCAGATGATGATTTTATACTTACCTGTTGTATTAACCTTTTATCGTCTACCCTGCTTTGTTTTGATTTTATGCTGTCTGGTACAGTGCTACTTGTTTTTAACTGTATTCTCTAAGGTGTCCTTGAGTGCTCTGAAAGGCGCCCACAAATAAAATGTATTACTATTATCCTTATTATTAATCCCAGTGGGGCAATGCTTTCTGCATTTAACCCATCCTAGCTGTGTAGCTAGGAGCAGTGGGCAGCTATGCAGCACCCGAGGGCCAACTCCAGTTCGTCTTGCCATACCTCAGTCAGGGGCACAGACGGGAGTATTAACCATAACATGCATGTCTTTTTGATGGTGGGGGAAACCGGAGCACCTGGAGAAAACCCACCACTGACATGGGGATAACATGCAAACTCCACACAGAGGACAACCTAGGATGACCCCCCAAGGTTGGATAAACCCAGGGTTCAAACCCAGAACCTTCTTGCTGTGAGGTGACAGCGCAAAACACTGGCCCTGTGCCCAGTGGTTAGCAATGTCTCCTGTCCATACCAGACAGCTGTAGAGCTATATTTGTTTTGTTTTGTTTTTGTTACCCTTTTGTATCTGTTTAAGTCGGAGAGTACTGCTGGCATTGTGTGTGGCTGCTGCTTCTCCCTCTTGTAGCTCCCCCTTCCCATCCACCCCTGTATGTCTGTGTTATGTTTATCTGTTGTCTTGTTTCACCGCCATTTATTGTAAAGCGACTTTGAATGTCAGAAAAGCGCTATATAAGTTTGATTTATTATTATTTTGACAATGTAATTGGTGCTGTTACTACCCAGTTAGCAGTGCACTGGTAGTGAAAGGTGGGCATCAGCAGTGCTATCACTTCCTCAAGACAATCGATCAGTGTGTTGATTGATCAGTACTTTTTCAGTTCTCGCTCCTCTGATAAACTGGGTGATGTTGAATGGTCGTAAAAGAAGATTGGGGTTCCACAGATAATTAGTGGTCCAATATTTCAAGAGATAGTATTGAAAACAGGCCACAGTAACAGATCAAATATAAGCTAGATTTAAGTGCAAATCTTACAAGATTATATCTTTAAGGTTATTGACTAAGACTGAAGTATGGCTTTGGAAAGGGTTAGCATTTCCTGAAACACAACAACTTTGTAGTAAGACACGAAACTTACTGTTTCCACTTCACTGGAACCAAGAACAGACATGAGCACAAGGTCAATAGTATGACTTTTGTCATTTATACAGCCTTTAGAGTTTGAGCATTGAATGAGAAGCCCTTTAATTAAAGCCAAGGGTTTATTGCTCAGTAGACCCCAATGAGATCCTGCCAGCTGATGTTATAAGATGATAATTTTTTGTTGAGACAAACACTATCTTACTCATTAGTGTAATGGTGGCCCATTGGTCATGTCGCTGATATAGGTAGCAAGTTAAACTACAACTAAAATGAAAAAGGCTGCCCTTGCAGCACAATAATGTATTCATACTCCGTTGAGCAATAATTCAATTTAATGGTGGACTCTGCTGTTAGGCTATCACAAAACCACCTACCACATGGAAAAAAAAAATAAGAAAAAAAAACCCATACATTATGTTTCTGGTCAAATTGGTGGCATGGTGGTACAGTGGTTGGCACTGTCGCCTCACAGCAAGAAGGTCCTGGGTTCGAACCCCAGGGTTGTCCAACCTTGGAGGTCATCCCAGGTCATCATTTGTGTGGAGTTTGCATGTTCTCCCTGTGTCTGCAGTGGGTTTTCTCTGAGTGCTGCGGTTTCCCCCACCATCAGGAAGACATGCATGTTAGGGTTAATACTCCTGTCTCTGCCCCTGACCAAAGCATGGCAAGACGAACTGGAGTTGGTCCCCGGGTGCTGCCCAGTGGCTGCCCACTGCTTCTAGCTACACAGCTAGGATGGGTTAAATCTCAAGCGGCACTTCAGCCCTACGCATGCTGCCAGTTTTAATGCCAACTACCCTACAAAATCAGATCACCGCAAACGAAAAATAGCAAATATGATAACATTATACAATCACTCCGGTTCTGCTATCTGTAAATCACCATTGGCACAAGAGAGTGCAGCAGCTGCATCATCACATGTTTCATGGTACCTTGCTAAAGCTAAGAAGCCATTCGCTGATGCTGAGTTGATTAAAATGTGTGCAAATGATATGGTTGCCGAAGTTTTAAGTCATGATGAGAAAAACAAGAAAACGATTGTGAAGCTATTAAAGCGGGTGCCATTGTCAGCTAGCACAGCAACAAGGACAGTAGAACTTTTAGCAGAGTGTTTTTCCAATCTACTCACTGATTTGAATAAAGCAGAAGCCACTAGCCATAGACTCGTCCTGTGACTGAACCGATATGGAACAGCTATCTGTGTTTGTAAGATTTTTTTGATGGGAAGATCTTTCAGGAAGAGCTATTTTATTTGCTTCCTCTAGCTGGGAGCACAGCTGGGGAAATCATCTTTAATGAATTAACACAGTTCTTTGAGAAGAATGGCTTGGATGTGAGCAAAATTGTGTCCATTGTCACCGATGGGGCTCCGTTAATGGTGGGACAACACAAGGGCTTGGTAAGCAAGCTTGCCAGTGTTAACCCAGCACTCTTACCATTTCCATTGCATTATTAACAAATCAGGTTTGTGCGCTAAACTGTGTGGGGAAATTAAAGGGGTGATGGATACTGTGACGAAACTGGTAAATTTCGTTCCCAAGAGTTCTAGTCTGCAACATCTCCTTTTCAGAGCATTGGTGGAGGAAATGTCAGCAGAACACAAGGATGTTTTGCTGCGTAATGATGTTCGCTGAGACAGCAAAAGGCCGTGTGTTGGAGAAGGTGTGCGACCTGCACCATGAGCTTGTGTCATTTTTATCCAGCCTGCGGAGCCAAAGCTCAAGAATATCAGAGGTTTTTAAGTGACAATAAGGTGATGGCATATGATATTCTTTTGTGTGACATCATGTCTCATCTAAATCACCTTAATCTGCAATTTTAAGGCAAGAGCCACACTTTTGCAGATATATGTACGAGGTGGTTGAAGCTTTCTGGTCAAAGCTGAACCTTTTGGAGCGAGACATTCACAAGAGAAAGTTGCACTTTCCACATCTGCGGGTGCATTGTGGGAATAATGAAATGCAGGAGGATCCAACGATGAAAGATTTTGTGATGAGCCTGGCAGAATACTTCAAGGAATGATTGGAAAGCGCCCCTAAACTCTCAGGTGACATCCTCCTCTTCCTGAGACAGCTGTTTTCCGATTTGGATGACAGCCAGTGGACTGCAGAGGCCAAAAGGCTGATACCTTCCATAGATGAGACAACTCTTCAGATGGAGGTCTTGGTGATGGGAACATTCGATTTGCTCAGAGCACAACACAAGGACGTTGGGGTGAGTGACTTTTGGCTCAACGTGGTTCCCCAAGCTTGATTCAACAACATTAGAGCTGTTGCAGTGCTCCTACTCACAATGTTCCCTTCCAAGTACATATATGAGTCATAGTTTTCTTCAGTGAACGCGATCAAGAACCAGGAAAGAAACAGACTCTCCAATGCACATCTTGGCCAATGCCGCAGGATTGCCACAAGAGAAAACAGGCCTGACGTCAGAAGGACTGCCTCATCTCGTTGCTCTCACTTCTCCCACTGATTGCTGAATGAACATTCCTTTAATTTTTTTCCATTTGTCCATATTAAATGGTTGGTTTTGGGATTTTTTTGAGGCCCCCCCCCCCCATTTTCTCCCCAGTTGTATCCGGCAAATTACCCCACTTTTCCAAGCTGTC